>NW_019942607.1:397678-443295 GCF_002910315.2 Salvelinus sp. IW2-2015 | reverse complement strand
AAATATATCGTTATATTAACATACCACATGAGCTAACATCACCCCAGCATTGATTCAAGGCAAAAAGAACGATAACATTATCACCACCAAAATATATTAATTTTTCACTAACCTTCTCAGAATTCTTCAGATGACAGTCCTGTGAAATCATATTAACACATGCATATAGAGTTTGTTCGAAAATGTGCATATTTAGCATCACAAATCGTGGTTATGCAATGTAATCAGGCAAAACATGGCATGCATCGGGCCGGCGCCATCTTGAAAGGCAACTAAGTTTACGATTATTTATCGATTAGATTGACTAAAAAATACAGATTGGACAGCTAATGATGTCACTTCTGACCCTAGTATTGTGTTAATCCTTTGTTTTGTGGTCAGGACGTGAGCTGGGTGGGCATTCTATGTGTTGTGTTTCTATGTTGGGTTTAATGTGCCTGATATGGTTCTCAATTAGAGGCAGGTGTTTGACGTTCCTCTGATGAGAACCATATTTAAGGTAGGCTGTTCTCACTGTTTGTTTTTTTGGGTGATGTCGCTGTGTCTGTGTTTATTTCACCACACGGTACTGTCTCGTCTCGTTCGTTCGTTCCTGTTCATGCGTGCTTCGTTATATGTAGTTTGCATGTTCAGGTCAGTCTACGTTGTTTGTTTGTTATTTTGAAATATTCAAGTATAGTTCGTGTCATGTTCGTCGTGTCTAATAAATCATTATGTCTACATACCTCGCTGCACATTGGTCATCTGATCCCTCTCTCCTCTCCTCGTTGAGGAGGAGGACGACGTAGAATGCCGTTACAGAATCACCCACCCACAAAGGATCAAGCAGCGGGAAAAGGGCAGCAACAGCTGCAGCAGAAATCCCAGGACTCCTGGACATGGAGGAGATTTTGAACGGAGAAGGACCCTGGGCACAGGCTGGGAGTATCGCCGCCCCAAAGCTGAGCTGGAGGAAGCGAAAGCTGAGCCGGCGGCGATATGAGAGGCAGCACGGCAGCGCGACAGGTACGAGAGGCAACCCCAGAATTTTTGGGGGGTGGCTAGAGAGGAGTTGGCTAAGCCAGGTAGCAGACCTAGCGCACTCCTCGTGCTTATTATAAGCAACGCGTCACTGGTCAGGCACCGTGTTATGCGGTTAAGCGCACGGTGTCGCCAGTGCGTGGCCATAGCCCGTCGCCTATAGGGCAGCCCCCCGAAAGTGTTCATGTGAGTGTGGGCATCCAGCCGGGGCGTATTGTGCCTGTTCAGCGTGTCTGGTCTCCGGTACGCAGTTTCGGTCCAGGGTATCCTGCGCCGGCTCTGCGTGCTGTGTCTCCGGGGCGCTGGGAGGGTGCAGTGCGTCCTATGCCTTACGCTCCGCTCGTACCGGGAAATGTGGAGTGGAGGCCTAAGGGAGAGGTGCGCGTAGTAGGCACTAGATCTCCAGTGCTCATCCACCAGCCCGGTTCAACCTGTGCCTGCGCACTTGGAGGGTACGGGCTGGAGTAGTATTCCAGCCCTGGGGGTGTGCCAAGGCTGCGCACCAGAGCTCCAGTGCTCCCCCACAGCCCGTCCTTCAGGTGCCTCTTAACATCAAGCCTCCTGTAGGTCTCTCCAGCCTGGTGGTCCTGTGGCAGCCCCACGCACCAGGCTGTCTCTCCGTCTCCTCCCTACAGGTGACCGTCTGTCCCGAGCCGTCAGAGCTGCCCGTCTGTCCCGAGCCGTCAGAGCTGCCCGTCTGTCCCGAGCCGTCAGAGCTGCCCGTCTGTCCCGAGCCGTCAGAGCCTTCCGCCAGACAGAGCCGCCAGAGCCTTCCGCCAGACAGGAGCAGCCAGAGCCTTCCGCCAGACAGGAGCAGCCAGAGCCTTCCGCCAGACAGGACGCGGCAGAGCCTTCCGCCAGACAGGATCCGGCAGAGCCTTCTGCCAGCCAGGATCCGCCAGAGCCTTCCGCCAGCCAGGATCCGCCAGAGCCTTCCGCCAGCCAGGATCCGCCGGAGCCTTCCGCCAGCCAGATCCGCCGGAGCCTTCCGCCAGCCAGGATCCGCCGGAGCCTTCCGCCAGCCAGGATCGCCGGAGCCTTCCGCCAGCCAGATCCGCCGACCTTCCGCCAGCCAGGATCCGCCGGAGCCTTCCGCCAGCCAGGATCCGCCAGAGCCAGCCAGTCCGGAGCGGTCCCTCAGTCCGGGGCTGCCCCTAAGTCCAGCGGGACCCATGTCTAGGGTTCTCAGTCCAAGGTCGGTGGCGAGGGTCGCCACTTTGAGGAGGCCACAGAAGCGGACAAAGACAAGGGTGAAGTGGGGTCCACGTCCTGCGCCAGAGCGCCGCCGCGGACAGATGCCCACCCAAACCCTCCCCTATAGGTTTAGGTGGTGCGGTCGCAGTCCGCACCTTGTGGGGGGGGGTTCTGTCACGTTCTGACCCTAGTTATTGTGTTAATCCTTTGTTTTGTTGGTCAGGACGTGAGCTGGGTGGGCATTCTATGTGTTGTGTTTCTATGTTGGGTTTAATGTGCCTGATATGGTTCTCAATTAGAGGCAGGTGTTGACGTTCCTCTGATTGAGAACCATATTTAAGGTAGGCTGTTCTCACTGTTTGTTTGTGGGTGATTGTCGCTGTGTCTGTGTTTATTGCACCACACGGTACTGTCTCGTCTTGTCGTTCGTTCCTGTTCATGCGTGCTTCGTTATATGTAGTTTGCATGTTCAGGTCAGTCTACGTTGTTTGTTTGTTATTTTGTAAATATTCAAGTATAGTTTCTGTCAGTGTTCGTTGTGTCTAATAAATTCATTATGTCTACATACCTCGCTGCCCCACATTGGTCATCTGATCCCTCTCTCCTCTCCTCGTCGGAGGAGGACGACGTAGAATGCCGTTACAAATGAAAGATGCATTAGTTATTAATGCAACCGCTGAGTTAGATTTTTAAAATTAACGTTACTAGACATACAGTGTGCGTTACAGCCAGACTAGTGCCGCAATAATGGCCGACAAATGCGTTTACATTTTTCCACATAAATACGGAATAAAATCATAAATAGCTCTTACTTTTGGACGAGCTTCCATCAGAATCTTGGGCAAGTTGTCCTTTGTCCAAAAGAATCGTTGCTTTGTTGTAAAACGTCCTCTTCAACTTCGAAACTAGCAGCTAACAATAGCTACGTGGCACACACATGTCCAAATCCTCAAAGCGCAATACTACGAAAATTCAGAAAATAGCAATATACTCGCATAAACTGATATAAATCGGTTTAAAATAACTTCGTTATGATGTTTCTAACACCTATATCGAATTAAATCACAGACGGATATATCTTATGCCGATAACGAGAGCTTTTGAGCATGCCATTCTGATGTCCTCTCTTGCGCCTTGACGAGCGTCCAAAAGAACGGACATGTCACTCCATGGCCTTTTTTAAACTCTGAGAAATACGTAGAGACTCCATTCCACTTCTCATTGGTTACTGACATCCAGGGGAAGGCGGGTGCAGTTCATTTCGACCCATAGGGCACACACAGAGCTTTAAACTGATCTGAGAACAGAGCCTAGTTTTCTGACCTTCGCATGTCCTGTCATGATTTTCGCTGTAGAAAGAGTCCTGGTTCACCCACAGACATAATTCAAACGGTTTTAGAAACTAGAGATTGTTTTCTATCCAATAGTAATAATAATATGCATATTGTACGAGCAAGAATTGAGTACGAGGCAGTTTAATTTGGAAATGTAAAAAAAAAAATAGTGCTAACAGCTCCCCCTATTGACAAAAGGTTAAACTTCCGACTTCAACTGTACATACGTCTTGCTTCTGGACAAGCTAAACACCTTCTTTGCCCGCTTTGAGGATAACACAGTGCCACCGACGCGGCCCGCTACCAAGGACCGTGAGCTCTCCTTCTCCGTGGCCGACGTGAGTAAGACATTTAAAAGTGTTAAACCTCGAAAGGCTGCCGGCCCAGACGGCAACCCTAGCCGCATCCTCAGAGCATTCGGAGACCAGCTGGCTGGAGTGTTTACGGATATATTCAATCTCTCCCTATCCAAGTCTGCTGTCCCCACATGCTTCAAGATGTCCACCTGTGTTCCTGTACCCAAGAAAGCAAAGGTAATTGAACTAAATGACTATCGCCCCGTAGCACTCACCTCTGTCATCATGAAGTGCTTTGAGAGACTAGTCAACGATCAAATCACCTCTACCTTACCTGACACACTAGACCCACTTCAATTTGCTTACTGCCCCAATAGACCAAATCGCCATCGCACTGCACACTTCCTTATCCCATCTAGACTAGAGGAATACCTACAGTTGAAGTCGGAAGTTTACATACACTTAGGTTGGAGTTATTAAAACTTGTTTTTCAACCACTCCACAAATTTCTTGTTAACAAACTATAGTTTTGGCAAGTCGGTTAGGACATCTACTTTGTGCATGACACAAGTAATCTCTCCAACAATTGTTTACAGACAGATTATTTCACTTATAATTCACTGTATCACAATTCCAGTGGGTCAGAAGTTTACATACACTAAGTTGACTGTGCCTTTAAACAGCTTGGGAAATTACAGAAAATGATGTCTTGGCTTTAGAAGTTTCTGATGGGCTAATTGACATCATTTGAGTCAATTGGAGGTGTACCTGTGGATGTATTTCAAGGCCTACCTTCAAACTCAGTGTCTCTTTGCTTGACATCATGGGAAAATCAAAAGAAATCAGCCAAGACCTTAGAAAAAAATGTAGACCTCCACAAGTCTGGTTCATACTTGGGAGCAATTTCCAAATGCCTGAAGGTACCACGTTCGTTAGTACAAGCAATAGTACGTAAGTATAAACACCATGGGACTACGCAGCCATCATACCGCTCAGGAAGGAAAGCGTTCTGTCTCCTAGGATGAACGTACTTCGGTGCAAATCATCCCAGAACAACAGCAACGGACCTTGTGAAGATAATGGAGGAAACAGGTACAAAAATATCTATATTCACAGTAAAACGAGTCCTATATCGACATAACCTGAAAGTCCGCTCAACAAGGAATAAGCCACTGCTCCAAAATCGCTATAAAAAAGACTGTACATGGGGACAAAGATCATACTTTTTGGAGATATGTCTTCTGGTCTGATGAAACAAAAATAKAATTGTTTGGCCATAATTACCATCGTTATGTTTGGAGGAAAAAGGGGGATGTTTGCAAGCCGAAGATTACCATCCCAACCGTGAAGCACGGGGGTGGCAGCATCATGTTGTGGGGGTGCTTTGCTGCAGGAGTGACTGGTGCACTTCACAAAATAGATGGCATCATGCGGTAGGAAAATTATGTGGATATATTGAAGCAACATCTCAAGACATCAGTCAGGAAGTTAAAGCTTGGTCACAAATGGGTCTTCAAAATGGACAATGACCCCAAGCATACTTCCAAAGTTGTGGCATAATGGCTTAAGGACAACAAAGTCAAGGTATTGGAGTGGCCATTACAAAGCCCTGACCTCAATACAATAGAACATTTGTGGGCAGAACGGCAAAAGCATGTGCGAGCAAGGAGGCCTACAAACCTGACTCAGTTACACCAGCTCTGTCAGGAGGAATGGGCCAAAATTCACCCAACTTATTGTGGGCAGCTTGTGGAAGGCTACCCAAAACATTTGACCCAAGTTAAAACCTCTACTTCATCACCCTCCCGGATCCGGGATCCTCCTCATCAAAAAAGCTGACTAGCATAGCCTAGCCTAGCCTAACGGGACAGGGATATCATATAATATAATTTTCATGAAATCACAAGTCCAATACAGCAAATGAAAGATAAACATCTTGTGAATCCAGCCATCATTTCCGATTTTTAAAATGTTTTACAGCGAAAACACAATATGTATTTCTATTAGCTMACCACAATAGCCAAACACACAACCGCATATTTTCACCATGTTTCCACCGCATAGGTAGCTTTCACAAAACCGATAAAATAGAGATAAAATGAATCACTAACCTTGAACATCTTCATCAGATGACAGTCTTATAACATGTTATACAATACATTTATGTTTTGTTCGAAAATGTGCATATTTGAGGTATAAATCATAGTTTTACATTGCAGCCACCATCATAAATACTCATCATAAAACATTTATGAAAAATACATGGTGTACAGCAAATGAAAGATAAACATCTTGTGAATCAAGCCAATATTTCATTTTTTTTTAAGTGTTTTACAGCGAAAACACAATATAGAATTATATTAGCTTACCACAACTTCATCAGATGACAGTCTTATAACATCATGTTATACAATACATTTATGTTTTGTTCGAAAATKTGCATATTTAGAGCTGCAAATCGTGGTTATACATTGTGAATACGTAGCAAGATTTCCCCAGAATGTCCGGAGATATTTTGGACGCTCACCTAATCTGACCAAAGAACTCATCATAAACTTTACATAAAAATACTTGTTGTATGGCAAATGAAAGATACACTGGTTCTTAATGCAACCGCTGTGTTAGATTTTTTAAAATAACTTTACCACAACATACAGCTTGGGTTATTGTGAGACAGCGCTCACCAACACGGCGGAGAATAGGCATCAACATATTACACAGAAATACGAAATAACATCATAAATGTTTTCTTACTTTTGCTGAGCTTCCATCAGAATGTTGTACAAGGAGTCCTATTTCCAGAATAAATCATTGTTTGGTTTTAGAATGTCCATTTCTTCTGTCGAATTAGCAACCTTGGCTAGCATTATGGCGCGAACATTCCCATCCTCTCTTGGCGCAAAGAACGGAAAATCCCAGTTGAAAAAACCTACTTTATGATGTTTTTCTCATATGTATCAAATAAAATCAGAGCCGGAGATATTCGCCGTGTATACCGAACGCTTTTCAGAAGACAATGTCGAGCTCCCCCGCGCGCTCGAAGACAAAGAAAATACCGGACCTGTCACTCCAAAAGCTCTTATTCGGCCTCAGATCAAGCTAGACACCCCATTCAACCTTCCATTGCCTGTTGACATCTAGTGGAAGGCGTATGAAGTGCATACATATCGATAAATAAAAGCCAGTTGAATAGGCAGGCCCTGAAACAGAGCCTCGTTTTCAGATTTTTCACTTCCTGTATGGAAGTTTGCTGCCAAATGAGTTCTGTTTTACTCACAGATATAATTCAAACAGTTTTAGAAACTTCAGAGTGTTTTCTATCCAATAGTAATAATAATATGCATTTTGTATGATCTAGAACAGAGTACGAGGCCGTTTAAATTGCGCACGATTTTTTCCAAAATCAAAACAGCGCCCCCCCTATTGACAAGATTAATTAACCAATTTAAAAGGCAATGCTACCAAATACTAATTGAGTGAATGTAAACTTCTGACCCACTGGGAATGTGATTAAAGAAATAAAAGCTGAAATAAATCATTCTCAATACTATTATTCTGACATTTCACATTCTTAAAATAAAGTGGTGATCCTAACTGACCTAAAACAGGGAATTTTTACTAGGATTAAATTTCAGAAATTGTGAAAAACTGAATTTAAATGTATTTGGCTAAGGCGTATGTAAACTTCCAACTTCAACTGTATATTTATTGATGGACCACGTCAAATTGGTTTGCTAGCTCAGAACAGATCACTTCAACATGGCTAGTTAACAAACTAACTTTCAGGGAATAAACTTGATGGCTATATCCAAACATTGTTTGATTTTCTTGCCATCTATAGTGGTAATGACAGCAGTCCGACAGAAAACCATACATTTTTTTAAACAACATTAGCTGTTAAACCATATTTCTCTGCTTCTTTTCTCTTTCATGACATACAATCAGTTGTTTGCATAATTTCTTGTTTTGTTCCTTTTTTTGTGCATTTAAATTATATTATTAGGCTTTATTATTATTATCTTTATTATTTTTAAACTGGATTATTACCATACATTGTAAATTACATCACATTTACATTATATATGTGTATATATATATATATATATATATATATATCTGTATATATATATATAAAAGGTTAATAACTTCCCATTGTTCTCAGTATGGCTGACTTGAATAGTGTCTCCAATATCTTGCATTTGTTCCCAGATTTGCTTTGTTCTGCTACATTCTAATAATAAGTGTTGAAGTGTTTCTGGCATTTTTTTATTTTAACATAACTTCTCCATTGGACTACTGCTCTCACCGGGAGCCGTCGCACTGAGATTAGCCACGCCGTGTCTTTTACATTTTCTGACAAGTGATTTGCCCATGCCAAACTCTTTCCAAAATCCTAATCTCTGATGAAGCAAGCTAAATGACAATATGTTTGCTTAGCTAGCTAGCTATTTGGATAGGACACACTCACATATCTGAATACAGTACATGATCAATTGATGTTACCTGATCATCAAAAGCATGAGTTACTCGTCGTATAACTCTGATCATAGAGCTAAATGTGGAATAATTGGAAATGTATAGTTCTGACTATGCTCTTCAAGAAGTGATGATATTAAAACCAAATAGTTATAACATTTATTTAAATATCCCTTAAACTGCAGGTAGCAAGTTTTAAACGAGCTGGGGGTCTCCCAGCAGCCAAATCAAATGCTCTAAACCATATTGTGATAACGACCTATTGCTTACCTACCCATAATTTCAGATCACCTTGGGACTAGGGGTTGATCTAGAAATCAGCCACAGCCTTCTTCAAGTCCTGTACTCACCCCTCTGAAGTTGCTCATGGCCTGGAAGTAGACGAGGTAGCTCTTACGGGGGTCCAGCGGGGTGTTCCAGTAGCTATTGTAGGTGTGGTTGTCCCCCACGGTGAAGGGGCTGGCTTCAGGCAGGCTGCTGGGAAGCAGCTCGGCCGTGTAGTAGTGGGGGGTCCCTCTGGCCTGGGCCTCCCCATGGGACATGGGCAGAGGGTAACAGTCCTGAACCTCCAGTTCCCTCTTCACCTTCCTGCCACTCTCCTCCTCTACCACAACCTGGTACGTACTGGTGGAGAGAGAGCACAGTACAAGATGTTGGTATACATTATTGTAAGATGTTTCTCATTAAGTTCCGTCATATAGGGGCATTGGCATGTATGTATGTATGTATGTATGTATGTATGTATGTATGTATGTATGTATGTATGTATGTATGTATGTATGTATGTCATAATATGTATGTGCTGTAAATGTGACATCAAAATGTCTATAAATCATATATCAAATCAAAGTTCATTTGTCAAGCGCACCGAATACAACAGGTGTACCTTACAGTGAAATGCTTACTTGCCGGCTCTAACCAATAGTGCAAAAAAGGTATTATGTGAACAATAGGTAAGTAAAGAAATAAAACAACAGTAAAACACAGGCTATATACAGTGATGAGGCTATAAAAGTAGCGAGGCTACATACAGACACCGGTTAGTCAGGCTGATTGAGGTAGTATGTACATGTAGATATGGTTAAAGTGACTAAGCATATATGATGAAAAGAGAGTAGCAGTAGCGTAAAAGAGGGGTTGGAGGGTGACAGGACACAATGCAGATAGCCCGGCTAGCCAATGTGCGGGAGCACTGGTTGGTCGGCCCAATTGAGGTAGTATGTACATGAATGTATAGTTAAAGTGACTATGCATATATGATAAACAAAGAATAGCAGCAGCGTAAAAAGAGGGGTTGGGGGGTTGGGGGGGCACACAATGCAAATGCATATATTTATGTACATGTCTGTGTGTGTCTGTTGCTGTTGTGTTCTCACCTGACGGGTGCTCCCCTGCCCAGGGCGGGGCGAAGCAACACAGTGATCGTGCTCTCAGTTTCACTCAGAGGGGACAGCATGTCTCCATAGTCAAACATTGGAGCTGAGGAGACAGAGCACAGGAGTACAGATAAAGTTATATTATATAGCAATTAGACTGACCTTGTAATAAACAAGATAATATACATACGCACACATAAACACACTTATACACATGCTCACACACATACATACTCTCACGCCACACACTCACACGCAGAGACACACACATGCACACAGACACATCCTTCATCAGTCCCCTTTAAAACCAGCTGAACTGTGTCTATCCACACATCCTATCTAATAAACATACAGCCTCTTTCCCTATTCTCTCATAAAAGGTCTGCAGCCCCATCGAATTTCCATATGTTCTGGTTGTCTTGGATACCGAGTGCAATTAAAAGTCCTGGAAGTGGAGGACAAATAGTAGGAGCTTCTCATTTAAAGGGATTTGGCCAAAGCTGCGGTTCTCCCAGGAGATGCCTCCTGCACGGCGTGTCTTTAATATCCCTAGTCAATTAGTGAAGGGGAGGAAAGGTAAACTATTACGGAGAGATGAATGATTATGGTATAAAGAAATAGGATTTGGAAAATTGCAGCTAGCTGAAAAAGCTGCCTTCAATTAAAGTGAGGTGTTTAATAAGTGTTGTAACACGCTAGAGCGTAACAAAAGCTCTAGCGTGTTACAAAGAGTGTGAGTTGTTTGATGTCAGTAAGGTGTTGATCAGTTGGGAGTTCGTTTTGAGGGGGTTTGTTGTAGTAAGCTCAATGGAGATAAAGTAAAAATGAGCTTGAGGGTTGTGTACAGTTCAGTGTGTGCTCTGTGGTAGTTCACTCTGGAAGACTGTATAAGGCAGGCTCTGTGGCTGTCTTAGTAGGGGTGCACGTACATTATGTGGAGTTCATTATAAGCGCTGTAAGCTTGTTGTCAATTTCACAATGATAGATGTTCAGTACAAGTGAATGTTCTGCACTGTAGGCCATTCGAGGGGGTATGGAGGGGGAGGATGACACATAATGGCCTTTGTACTCTCTCTCTGGCCACGTACCAGCAGGTCCCTGTCTGACGTACAGCCACCAAAGAGTGATTGAACTGTACATCTATAATTAAATAACTCTTAGTACTCTCCTTTGCACACAGAGAGAGAGAGACACACACAGACAGAGATACAAAGAGAGAGACAGAGAGACAGAGACAGAGACAGAGAGACAGAGAGACAGAGAGAGAGAGAGAGAGAGACACACAGAGAGACAGAGAGAGAGAGACACAGAGAGACACAGAGAGAGAAAGGAGAGAGAGAGAGAGAGAGACACAGAGAGCACAGAAGAGATAGAGAGACACAGAGGAGAGAGAGACACAGAGAGAGAGAGGACAGAGAGATAGAGAGAGAGAGAGAGAGAGAAGAGAGAGAGAGAGAGAAGAGAGAGAGACGAGAGAGAGAGAGAGAGAGAGAGAGAGAGAGAGAAGAGAGAGAGAGAGAGAGAGAGAGAGAGAGGAGAGAGAGAGAGAGAGAGAGAGAGAGAGAGAGAGAGAGAGAGAGAGAGACACGAGAGAGACAGAGAGAGAGAGAGAGAGAGAGAGAGAGAGAGAGAGAGAGAGAGAGAGAGAGAGAGAGAGAGAGAGAGAGAGAGAGAGAGAGAGAGAGAGGAGAGAGAGAGAGAGAGAGAGAGAGAGAGAGAGGAGAGAGAGGAGAGAGAGAGAGAGAGAGCAGAAGAGAGAGAGAACAGAGAGGCAGAGAGACAGAGGAACCCACACACAGACAGAGAGACAGAGAGAGACAGAGAGAGAGAGAGAGAGATACATTGAGGTTTCCTCTGAGGTGGAGGTAAACATGCATCATTAAAAGTGAATGGAACACCAGGGATGGATTTCCTTCTTCAGTAATAAGCTCAGAGTCTGTCTCTCTCTCATCTGGGAGATGCTGCATGGTCCCATGAAGATAGCACTGCATCTATCCTTACACATAACAACCGTTGTTTCCTCTCTGCTGTTTGTGCTTTGTTGTATGCGATGAAAGGGTGTCAATTCTTTTGAGAGGATGGGAGTGGTAGTACTTATATTCTTGGAGGAGTTGTTTTGCCACTGCAAGAGGATAAAGCAACTGAGGTTGAAAGTCAAATTTCAGACCCTGATAATAGCACAGAGTGAGTGAAACCTACTATAGCTAGCTACACAACTGCACAAGCACAGACAGTCTTCAGTGAGATACCTTACCTCGGATAGAGAGACTGCAGTATTGGGAATCTATGAAATTGATGAGAGACATACACCATATAGAAGAGGACATGACATTGGTATATTTTCCTCTGATGGATACAAAGGAATGAATCTCACAACATTCACTTGAGACCCAGAGGAGTTGTGAATACAGCCATGTGCAATATCAATTAACATATTGCTGTAACACCCTTCAGACATACACTACATGACCAAAAGTATGTGGAAACCTGCTCGTTGAACATGTCATTCCAAAATCATGGGCATTAATATGTAGTTGGTCCCCCTTTTGCTGCTTTAACAGCCTCTACTCTTCTGGGAAAACTTTCCAATAGATGTTGGAACATTGCTGCGGGGACTTGCTTCCATTCAGCCATGAGCATCAGTGAGGTCGGATACTGATGTTGGGTGATTAGGCCTGGCTGGCAGTCGGCGTTCCAATTCTTCCCAAAGGTGTTTGATGGGGTTGAGGTCAGGGCTCTGTGCAGGCCAGTCAAGTTCTTCCACACCAATCTCGACAAACCATTTCTGTATGGACCTCGCTTTGTGCACGGGGCATTGTCATGCTGAACCAGGAAAGGGCCTTCCCCAAACTGCTGCCACAAAGTTGGAAACACAGAATCGTCTAGAATGTCATTGTACAGTATGCTGTAGTGTTAAGATTTCCCTTCACTGGAACTAAGGAGCTAGAACCATGAAAAACAGCCCCAGACCATTATTCCTCCTCCACCAAACTTTACAGTTGGCAATATGCATTCGGGCAGGTAGCGGTCTCCTGGCATCTGCCAAACCCAGATTTGTCCGTCGGAATGCCAGATGGTTTGTTCTGAATTCTGTTATGAATGTATTGTAATGTTTAAAAAATTGTATAACTGCCTTAATTTTGCCGGACCCCAGGACGAGTAGCTACTGCTTTAGCAGCAGCTAATGGGGATCCATAATGAATACAAATACAAATGGTGAAGCATGATTCATCACTCCAGAGTACGCATTCCCACTGCTCCAGAGTCAAATAGCGTCATGCTTTACACCACTCCAGCCGATGTTTGGGATTGCGCATGGTGATGTTCGGCTTGTGTGCGGCTGCTCGGCCATGGAAACCCATTTCATGAAGCTCCTGACGAACAGTTATTGTGCTGATGTTGCTTCCAGAGGTAGTTTGGAACTCAATAGTGAGTGTTGCAACCGAGGACAGATGATTTTTAAGCGCTACACGCTTCAGTTCTCGGCAGTGCCGTTCTGTGAGCTTGTGTGGCCTACCACTTTGCGGTTGAGCCGTTGATGCGCCTAGACATTTCCACTTCACAATAACAGCACTTACAGTTGACGTGGGCAGCTCTAGCAGGGCAGAAATTTGACAAACTGACTCGTTGGAAAGTTGGCATCCCATGACAGTGCCACGTTGAAAGTCACTGAGCTCTTCAGTAAGGCGATTCTACTACCAATGTTTGTCTATGACTGTGTGCTCGATTGTATATACCTGTCAGCAACTGGTGTGGCTGAAATAGCCAAACCCACAAATTTGAATGGGTGTCCACATCCTTTTATATACAGTGTATAGTGTATTTACAGACTCCTGTTATATCTTTCAGACAGTTGATGTTCAACTTTGATGCAAGCTAGGTACAAAGGTTGACATAGCACACACATGGACACGCACTCTACACACACGTACACATGGATTTTGTATTGTAGATACAGTGCATTCGGAATTATTCAGACCTCTTGCCTTTTTCCAAATTTTGTTATGTTACAGCCTTATTCTAAATTGGATTCAATAGTTTTTTTCCCTCATTAATCTGCACACAATACCCCAAAACAGAAAAAGCAAAAATAGGTTTTAAGRAATGTTTGCAAATGTAAAAAAAAAAAAAACTGAAGTGTTACATTTACATAAGTATTCGGACCCTTTACTCAGAAATTTGTTGAAGATGCTTTGGCAGTGATTATAGCCTCGAGTCTTCTTGGGTAGGACGCTACAAGCTTGGCACACGTGTATTTGGGGAGTTTCTCCCATTCTTCTCTGCAGATCCTCACGCTCTGTCAGGTTGGATGGGGAGGGTCGTGTGCACAGCTATTTTCAGGTCTCTCCAGAAATGTGCGATCAGGTTCAAGTCTGGGCTCTGGCTGGGCCACTCAAGGACATTCAGAGACCTGTCCCGAAGCCACTCCTGCAGTGTGTTGGTTGTGTGCTTAGAGTCGTTGTTCTGTTGGAAGGTGAACCTTTGCCCCAGTCTGAGGTCCTGAGCGCTCTGGAGCAGGTTTCCATCAAGGGTCTCTCTGTACTTTGCTCCATTCATCTTTGCCTCGATCCTGACTAGTCTCCCAGTCCCTACCACTGAAAAACATCCCCACAGCCTAAGGCTGCCACAACCATGTTTTACCTTAGGGACGTTGCTAGGTTTCCTCCAGATGTGACATTTAGCATTCAGGCCAAACAATTCAATATTGGTTTCATCAGACCAGCTAATCTTGTTTCTCATGGTCTGAGAGTCCTTTAGGTGCCTTTTGGCAAACTCCAAGCGGGCTGTCATGTGCCTTTTACTGAGGAGTGCCTTCTGTCTGGCCACTCTACCATAAAGGCCTGATTGGTGGAGTGCTGCAAAGATGGTTGCCCTTCTGGAAGGTTCTCCCATTTCCACAGAGGAACTCTGGAGCTCTGTCAGAGTGACTATAGGGTTCTTCGTCACCTCCCTAAGCAAGGCCCTTCTCCCCCAATTGCTCAGTTTGGCCGAGTGGCCAGCTCTAGGAAGAGTCTGGGTGGTTACAAACTTCTTCCATTAAGAATGATGGAGGCCACTGTCTTCTTGGGGACCTTCAATGCTGCAGAAATATTTTGGTACCCTACCCCAGATCTGTGCCTCGACACAATCCTGTCTCGGAGCTCTACGGACAATTCCTTCGACCTCATGGCTTGGTTTTTGCTCTGACATGCATTGTTGACTGTGGGAACTTATATAGACAGGTGTGTGCCTTTCCAAATGATGTCCAATCAATTTAGTTTACCACAGGTGGATTCCCATCAAGTTGTAGAATTAATTCTGATCAATGGAAACAGGATGCATCTGAGCAAAATATGTTGTCTCATTGCAAAGGGTCTGCATAGTTATGTAAGTAAGGTATGTCTGTTTTTTATTTTTAATACATTTGCAAACATTTCTAAAAACCTGTTTTTGATTGTCATTGTGTGGTATTGTCTGTAGATTGATGAGGAGAAAATGTATTTAATCAATTTTTGAATAAGGCTGTAATGTAAAAACATGTGGAAAATGGGAAGGGGTCAGAATACTTTCCGAATGCACTGTAAATGGGGCGGCAGGTAGGCTAGTGGTTAGAGCGTTGGGCCAGTAACAGAAAGGTTGCTGGATCGAATCCCTGAGCTGACAAGATACAAATCTGTCGTTCTRCCCCTGAAAAAGGCAGTTAACCCACTGTTCCCCGGTAGGCCGTCATTGTAAATAAGAATTTGTTCTTAACTGACTTGCCTAGTTAAATAAAGGTTAGAAACTGCCTTAATGTTGCTGTGCCCCAGGGATCCTCAATAAATACAAATGCAAATGGATAGACAAACATTCAAGTGTGAACACATACACATGCAGTTGTACACACACATTGACACTCACCAGAAATGTTGGTGGTGATCTCAGTTAGGGCGGTCTGGCCGAAGCCCTTGGTTGTGCGGGCACGGACAGAAATCAGATATGTGGTGCCAGGGTGAAGGTTGGAGAACATGTGATAGGTCTCATTCCTCAGCTTCGACACTGTTCTCCTAGGTCCTGGCACATTGATGCCTGGGTCAGACGACTCAATGCTCTGATAGCTGATCTGTGGACAGATAAGAAAAAGACACCAGAATGATTCATAGAGCAATTATTTCTGAGAGCATGAGTTATTTACTTTGTGGAGCAACTACCTTTTAACTTTTGTTCAATTGATTTTCTCTGAGGATTCACATCTGACTTTGAAAATTGTGCTGCTGCTCTAAGTCAATGTACTGATTGGTAATGTTGCTTTTCAAATCAAATTGCATTAATCACGTGCTTACAACAGGAAAATAGAGAAATAACAGAAAAGTAAAACATGTAATAATAAAAGTAATAATAATATATAAGTATATAACTTGGCTATATACTGAGTCGATGTGCAGGGGTACAAGGTAATTGAGGTAAACATGTACATATAACTAGAAATAAAGTGACGTAAATAGTAGCAGCAGCATATGTGATCCAGTCCAGTGTAATGCCATTATTTCTTCATGAAAGTGGAATCATTATCAAACCGTTATTGTTTTGTGTGTTTACAGATTTCCCAACCTGCGGGTTGCACCATGACAAGATGTTAATGATTTTGTCTGGCTTGCTCATCCATTCATAATGGTCAAGCCTGAAGGACATTCATGCTAATGTGGAAATGGGTTCTGTGTGAAATATTGATGCTGTTGGAAGCAATTTTTTCCCCACCCAGTCAAACTGTCTTATGGGATTCCACCCATGTCAGAGAGTAATGTAAAAACTGGGAAAGTTAAATAACACAGACACGCCTTGCTTCCCACTGACTTGAACCAAACTATTGACTATGCAGATTATTTTAAGAGCACGATATGCCCATGCAGGCGTGGTAACTGTGAAGACAGCCAATGACTGTACACAGTACACACAGAGACCTATGTGTTCCTCATAAAAAAGCCAACATAAAAGCCGATAATAGCCTTCAGAAAGAGCAAAGAGGACCAAGGAGGGGCTTATGAGGCTGGAGTCATGGCGATCGATGGGCTCAGGGAGACTGGTCAAAGCTTTAATGGGAGAGAAATGAAGAGGATTCCTTCTGTGGCTGTGTCTAAAGCTCTCTTTGTCAGCTCAGAGAGATCAGGAAGCTACAGGGGAGAAAATCCATCCACTTTATATGTCAAACCACAAATCCCATTTAATAATATCCTCCTTGAGATGACATTGAAAGAGAGAGGGCTGGGTGAAGGCTTGAGGCTGGTGTAGGTAATACTGTAATGAGCCCCTACCATAGGTGAAGAGAAAAGGGTGAAAGCAAGACTAACGTTACCAATTGTCTGTTTTCATCTGCGACCTACTCCAAAATTAGCATGAATAAATTAGTGCTAATAAATGAGGGTGAAAAATGTGATGATGCATGGCAGTGCTAGAGTATATGCTGATCAATATTTTTCTTAACTTCTCTTGGTGACAATGTGCCAGACTATTTGCTAGCTCTAGATGTACTGTTAGATGAGCGGAGAGAAACAGAGAGCGCTCTGGGGATGGACTATGAGCGTGTAAAAAAAATGCCATACACAGCCACACATATAGAGAGGCTGATATGTACTGTAGCTTCTGCCTGTATTCTTAACGTCAAACAGCTGTGTTGTGTCTATTACGTCAATTAACAGCCACCTGTAAAATATAGCTAATGTTCTGTCCTTGTGTCTAACTCTCTGTTTGAAAAGTTCTGTGACATTTCTCTCCTAGAACTTACCTGTGCTAATCAATGCCTGTGACACTGCTCTTGCTGACCTAAACTACACCAATCAATGCCTACAAACTCTATTAGGATATGAGGGTCAGGAGTGTGAACCTGAGCATTTTGGGAGGAGATGTTTAGAGGAAGATGATTGGAGGGCATCGAGCAGAGTGGGAAGCATCCTTACCTCGTACTGGGTGATGAGACCATTGGGTTCCACTGGCTCCTCCCACTTGAGGAAGATCRTGTCTTCCAGGGGGGTGAAGGTCAGCGATTCAGGGGTGATGCCACCGGGAACTATGGGAAACAAGCAACAGGTCGGGAAGCAGTAGAATCATGGCAAGTATCTCATAATGTCAATATCATATTCAGTGGTCAATGTCACTGAGTCTCTCTTACAATGTTAGCCTTAGAACTGAGAATTCTGCATCATGTAGGACATAAAGGACTATATTTTGTGTCAGAGTCAGAGAGTGTACAAGCAAAGAGAAAACRAGATGATTGATGGATATAAAACCACCGAAGTAGAGTAATCACTATAGTAAATATCAAGTACTTACAATCAATTCAGACTGATCAGGTTCATACTATCATCATGAGGGTGAGGTTCATATTACATGATATAGAGACCCCAAAATACATTTATTTGAGTACTGAGTCTGACAGTGACATGAAGACTACTGTAGCTCTGCTGGAGTCACTTTTATTGATAACTTTGACACCTTCTGGAAACAGAAGACACTCTTCAGGAATGATGGCGTCCATACAAATCATCTTGGCTCCTGGACTCCGTCCACACATTTCAAGGTTGCATTGAAACAATGACTAGTAAATGATCCAAGACCAGATCAGTTAATCCCTACCATTGTGACAATGAGTCATCACAACGCTGCATCAAATGTACAAGATCTTAAGGGCATTGGCAAACACAATGTAAGTAATTTAATGTATGTACCCCTAATTGCACCGAATACATCTGTTCATCCTACAGCTATTGTAAGCAGTAATCATGAGCCTATAAACCAGAGTTACATTTTTAGCACTGTGGCTGTGTGCAATAGTAGGAAGACCTCAGCTCCAATGTAAATAACATGAGTAAGTCTACCTCTGATAAGCTTCCCAGTAAAGCATTAAAAACAATCAGGCAACCCAGAAAAGTGCTAAAAATAGCCCATTTTAACATATGTAGCCTAAGAAACCAGGTCCATGAAGTCAATAACTTGCTTGTAAACAGATGACATTCATATTCTGACTATCTCTGAAATTCACTTAGATGATACCTTTGATGATACAGTGGTAGCAATACATGGTTATAACATCTACCGAAAAGACAGAAATGACAATGGAGGCGGTGTTGCGGTTTATATTCAGAACCACATTCCTGTAAAGCTTGGAGACAATCTAATGTTAAATACTGTTGAAGTAATATGGCTACAGGTTCATCTGCCTCACCTAAAGCCCATTCTTGTGGTAAGCTGCTATAGACCACCAAGTGCTAACAGTCAGTATCTGGATAATGTGTGTGAAATGCTTGATAATGTATGTGATATCAACAGATAAGTATTTTTTCTGGGTGATTTAAATATTGACTTGCTATCATCAAGATGCCCACTCAGGAAAAAACTTCAAACTGTAACCAGTGCCTGCAACCTGGATCAGGTTGTCAGTCAACCTACCAGGGTAGTTACAAACAGCACAGGAATTAAATCAACAACATGTATTGATCACATTTTTACTAACGCTGCAGATATTGCTTTAAAGCAGTATCCAAATCCATAGAATGAAGTGATCACAATATAATAGCCATATCTAGGAAAACCACATTTCCAAAGTCTTGGCCTAATATAGTGTATAAGAGGTCATATAACACGTTTTGTAGTGATTCATATGTTGATAATGTAAAGAATATTTGCTGGTCTGTGGTGTGTAATGAGGAGCAACCAGACGCTGCACTTGACACATTTATGAAACTACTTATTCCAGTTACTAATAAGCATGCAACTATTAAGAAAATGACTGTAAAAACTGTTAAATCCCCTTGGATTGATGAGGAATTAAAACATTGTATGGTTGAGAGGGATGAGGCAAAAGGTATGGCAATTAAGTCTGGCAGCCCAACTGATTGGCAAACGTACCGCAAATTAAGAAATCAATCACTAAACGAAATAAAAATTTCAATAATCTACACTATGAAGCAAAGATAAATGATATAAAGAATGATAGTAAAAAGCCTTAAATTAAATTTTGGGGGAAAAAGCCAAGGCGGCTCCTTCATTCGTTGAATCAGATGGCTCATTCATCACAAAGCCAACTGATATTGCAAACTACATTAATGACTTTTTCATTGGGAAGATAAGCAAACTTAGGGATGACATGCTAGCAACAAACGCTGATACTACACATCCAAGTGTATTGGACCAAATCATGAAATTTACGAATTCCTTAAAGTCAGTGTGGAAGAGGTGAAAAAATTATTGTTGTCTATCAACAATGGAAAATTACTGAGGATAATAGCAGACGATATTGGCACTCCTATTTGCCACATCTTCAATGTAAGCCTACTAGAGAGCGTGTGCCCTCAGGCCTGGAGGGAAGCTAAAGTCATTCCACTACCCAAGAATAGTAAAGCCCCCTTTACTGGCTCAAATAGCTGACCAATCAGCCTATTACCAACGCTTAGTAAAATTCTGGGAAAAAATTGTGTTTGACCAGATACAATGCTATTTTACAGTAAACAAATTGACAACAGAATTTCAGCATGCTTATAGGGAAGGACACTCAACAAGCACAGCACTTACACAAATGACTGATGATTGGCTGAGAGAAATTGATGATAAAATTATTGTGGGGGCTGTCTTGTTAGACTTCAGTGCTCTTGACATTATTGATCATAGTCTGCTGCTGGAAAACTTATGTGTTATGGTTTTACACCCTCAGCTATAATGTGGATAAATAGTTATCTGTCTAACAGAACACAAAGGGTGTTCATTAATGGAAGCCTCTCCAACATAATCCAAGTAGAATCAGGAATTCCCCAGGGCAGCTGTCTAGGCCCATTACTTTTTTCAATCTTTACTAACGACATGCCACTGACTGAATAAAGCCAATAAAGCAACTGAAATGACTACAACACTTAACAAAGAGCTGCAGTTAGTTTCAGAGTGGGTTAGAAATGTCAATCTCTCCTGGCAGAAAGTGGAGGAGAGATTGACTTCATTACTACTTACTACATAGAGCCATGACTTAATGGAACTATCCCCAGTGATGACATTCCTTAGTATAAATTCTGAATGCTGTTAAAACTCTGTCTGGCCTGGACACCAGGGGAAGCCTGGCCTGGACACATCCCTATAAAAACAATGCTAACTGTTTTTATAGTATCCTCTGTGCACTGTGGTTCTATTCCAGACCACAATCACCATTAGTCTCTCTCCCTCTCTTTTTCTCTCATTCTCATTCGCTCGCTCACACACTTTTTTCTTTCTCCCTTTGGTGTGAAAACAGTGTGTTCGTTTAGCTTCTTTTTAATGGAAAAATATATTTGTCCTTCAGCCAGGCATCTGCAATGCAAAGAGGCTGCCTTAGCTCAAAAGGAATATATTGAGAGATATGGGGGAAAATCCGTTCTCTCTGGCTTCATTTTCATTTGAGAAATGAGATGGATCCTTTGGTATGCTGATGCAGCCTCTTGGAGATGGTGTCAATGCTTTTATTCTAGTCTACTGAGACACAACCGCATGGGACAGGAGACGAACCATGATAGTTATGAATCCCTTCAATCAAACTGTAGCTACTGATGTTGACTGACCCCGTGTTATCAATCCCAACTGTATAGATAGCTAGATTTTTTTCCCATTATTTTGTTAATTTGTTAGCACAAATATGAATTTAGAGCAGAGATAATACCCTCGGAGAAAGGTTTTGGATGACTCCCTAGGTACTTTCGGTTATTTTGGTCTCACAGATGTTTCACCACAACCTAAACAGACAGACACCAAAGTGATCCCTGAACAGTCTGTCACTAAAACAGCCAAGTGTTTCTTACAGGTCTCTGGGAAGCAGGGATTAAGGAAGCCATGTGAGGAGGTTGGAAAGCAGCCAATTAGGGCACTCTATCACAAGACGGTTCCTATCATTCTACTTCCTATGAATATGTGCCCTGTATGTATCAGTTCCTTTTTATGTCTCAAACATTCTCCCATGTTATTCTGATTTCTATGAATATGTACCCTGTATGAGCTCCTACGTACAGTATATGTCTCCAACATTCTCCCATCACTTACTGTCCTCTTCAGTCTGGAAGGTGACTTCCCGACCCTCCTTCTTGCCCTCAGGGTTGGCTAGCGCCAAACGGACCTGGATGGAGTGGTAGGCTGGCAGGTCGCGCAGGGTGAAGCGTGAGGCATTGTGCTCAACCGCCAGGCACTCACGCACAGTAGTGTTGTGCCCACCGCCGCCCCCTGCGGTGGCATAGCGGTAGCACAGGGACACAGAGTAGGTGTGGCAGCGGGTCAAGTTGTAGGCCAGTGTCTCCCACTGCAGGGTCAGCTGCCTGGACTGGATCTCTGAGGCTGTGAGACTTCGCAAGGCCCGTGTGGGTTCTAACAGAGAGGGAAGGCAGGAGGAAGGGAGGGAAGGAAGAGAGAGAAGGTAATGTTATCAACTAGGTCCAGGTCTTCTTTTGAAAAACATGTTTTTTCTCAAGAGACTAACCTGGTTAAATAAAGCTTAAATAAAAACTATTTAAACACAGTGTAAATTACGAAATCCGCCAGTTATCTTTATTGCTGGGTCATTTTGGATAGGCTGCATGTTTTTAGTAGTCACCCAGTTACTTCTGGTCACTGCTGGGTTTGGGGCCAACACTGTTTCTTTTGACTCAAACAGAGAGAACTAAAGCCTTGTCTTTCTATTCCTCCCTCGGCAGAGACAGATAGAGGGATACAGAGGTACTGAGAAGCCTCTGTGCCTTCAAGCACCAGCCAGTCAGTGTTGCAGTAAGAGATACAGGCTACAGGGGTGAGCCAAGGACAATCTCAGGCAACACACTACCAATGGAGGCATTTGTCACAGCCCATTATTGAGGGCTTTTTGTCAAACAGTAATCCACATAATGTATTGTATTGCTTTGTTCTTTAAAAAAAAAAATATTATTATAATTTTTTCTTAAATTTTAGCCCCTTTTCTCCCCAATTTTCATGGTATCCAATCGCTAGTAATTACTATCTTGTCTCATCGCTACAACTCCCGTACGGGCTCGGGAGAGACGAAGGTCGAAAGCCACGCGTCCTCCGAAGCACAACCCAACCAAGCCGCACTGCTTCTTAACACAGCGCGCCTCCAACCCGGAAGCCAGCCGCACCAATGTGTCGGAGGAAACACCGTGCACCTGGCCCCCTTGGTTAGCGTGCACTGTGCCCGGCCCGCCACAGGAGTCGCTGGAGCACGATGAGACAAGGATATCCCTACCGGCGAAACCCTCCCTAACCCGGACGACGCTAGGCCAATTGTGCGTCGCCCCACGAACCTCCCGGTCGCGGCCGGCTGCGACAGAGCCTGGGCGCGAACCCAGAGACTCTGGTGGCGCAGCTAGCACTGCGATGCAGTGCCCTAGACCACTGCGCCACCCGGGAGGCCCTGCTTTGTTCTTTTAATAGGGATTTGTAACTAATGGCGGAGGAGAGTGAGAGTGACAGAGGAGATATGGAGCGGAGGGCCCAGCAGTGAGAAGAGTAAGGTTATACCAGCCAACGTCTTCATTCCTGCACTGACTATCACACTCAAAGGGATTCTTCTCTTACTGCAGCTATTTGTGCTGAGAACTAAAACAATGGAGCTAATGCATCGATAAGCGATGGAAGCTTAAAGGAACAAAGGCAGTAATCAAAGGAGATGGATTTGAAAGGTGTTCTCTCTAAATATGCAAGACACATACGAGCACAAACAGGCACATGCACACACACTAACTCACCACTCAAAAGGTCATCTCTTCCTTGCGGATACTTATCTCTTTATCCCTTTCTATTCATTATATCTCTCCCTGAAGTGTATCCATTTATCCCTTCCTATTCATTATCTTTCTCACAGAAGCAACATTTCATGACACTGGCAATCTATACTTAAGCCTCTCCACAGTCACCTGTTTACTTTCCAATATTTCTTTTTTGCATTTCGGTCTAGAAGGAAGCATGACCACTGCATTGTTCTGAACATCAGTTTGTGATAGCAGAAAAATATGTGGGCTGGGTAATCAAGTTGTGGTACATTAGACGCGGCAGGAAAATGTTTGAACAATTGTTCAATTTGATTGAGGATTGTCTATATGGTGTAATTGATAGTCTGCACAGTCTCAAAGCTAAATAAAGAGGGGCTTTAAACTAACAAACTGATGAAAAAAAACACAGAAGAGGCCACAGTGTGCCCATTGTGGATTTTCATCAAATTTGACTTTTGTGCCACCACCCTTCCCCTTGCCCAGTCTATTTGCCTGCATACCACGCTCGACTGTGTGCAACGCACTCTCCCTGGCAGCCTTCGGAGAGGGGTTGCAGTATCCCAAACATTGCCCAGAGCGACATGCTTATTCCTCACGGTATAGAAGTGAGAGGAAAGGAAGGGGAGAGCTTCTGGTTTATTACCCCCAGTAATACTGATCCATGGGATTAACTGTGGACAGGGTTGTCCTTGGCCTGGGTTGGTGCTAAGCTGTGGAGGGAGTCTGTGGAGACTTAACCACAGGGGAGATGGTAGATGAAGGAGGAGTGAAGCAAGATGCAGTCACTGACAGAGAGGCCTGACATGATGGGCGAGGAAGACGAGCTGTGAAAGGCATTAGCACTCTCTGTAATGTTCCTAATTTTGGTCGGGCACGGGCATGAAGCCCCTCGCTCGGCATAGAGGTTTGGTGGCAGGGGGCTCTCCAGAAGGCTCAGTGACCCAGAAGCAGGATGAAGCCTATTAACGTGGTTTGGAAATAACTTGTCTCCTCTGTGATTTACTTGAGGGGCTTAGAGCTACGATAATGCAGCCCTGCTGATAATCACAGTGATGGCTCATCAAGCACACCTGGCTGGCCATCAGAGGCGGGCGGAGACCATGTCCATATTCACGGCCATTAGTTTTACACCACTCACAGGAGGTCCGGGCTCCACTATATAGGTCAGAGCAAGCCAGGTAGAGAGGAGTTGTTCACACGGAACAGCAGAACATACCCAGTCCATGGCAACACTCTTTTTTTGGAGAAGAAATTAACTTTAGTCAGAATAACACCCAGAGGGTCCAAGCCTCCCATCTGTTCACTCTGGTAACTAGCACACTCCCAGAGATCCCCACTGTGACAAGACCATATATTTCCTTATACTTAGACCTACGCAGCCCAACAAAGGTGAGGAGGATCATAATGCAATGATGAAGTGTGGGGTCAGTGTGGGTTCTGGACCAGATGGTCTGGGGGACAGGGGTTAAAGGAACTCAAGGGTGTCCAGGTGGTGATTAGAGACTCATGGAAGGTGGACCTGGTGATGGATGAGGAGTATGTGAAGGTGTGTGAATCCGGATCAGGCCACTAACAGAACAAACAAGTAGACACAACAACCTAACCCTTATGTTGTGAAAACAACAGATTGGGAAATTACAGGGCAAGAGGTGTGCTGGATGAGCTGCACTACCTGAGCCACTTGTGTGGGTTGTAGACTCCATCTCATGCTACCACTAGAGTGAAAGCACCGCCAGCATTCAAAAGTGACCAAAACATCAGACAGGAAGCATAGGAACTGAGAAGTGGTCTGTGGTCACCACCTGCAGAACCACTCCTTTATTGGGGTGGTCAAGCTAATCGCCTATAATTTCCACCTTTTGTCTATTCCATTTGCACAACAGCATGTGAAATTTATTGTCAATCAGTGTTGCTTCCTAAGTGGACAGTTTGATTTCACAGAAGTGTGATTGACTTGGAGTTACATTGTGTTGTTTAAGTGTTCCCTTTATTTTTTTGAGCAGTGTACATTTACATTAGAACAGTGTGTGCATCCTCTCTCACTTCACAACTATAACATTCCCTCTCCTCTTTCCCTGTCTATCTCTTTCAAAATATAAAAACATTTTCCTTATGTATCTCTACTTCCTCTCATTTATATTTGTTTCTGTGTTTTTGAGTGAGAGCTGGCTCTGGGCTCTCTATTTTACTGTCTGCGGCTATTGGGAAAAGGGAGTGTGCTTATTGTGTCATCAGAGAGAGGACATGGAGGCTATGTTTGGTGGAACAGGGAGGGGGGGGGGTGTGAGAGATGGTTTGTGGTGGGAAGAGATCGCTGTGCATATTAAAGACTGATGTCTGTAGAAGACATGGGACAAATGCCCACAGGAAATAGGCATGAATTTTGTGGTTGAGTGTCCGTGCGTGTGTGTGTGTGTGTGTGTGTGTATGTGCGTGTATGTGTGTGTGTGTTAGTTGTCTTCTTCCAGCACAAATTATATTTTTACAAAGACAACCTCTCAATCTCACAGAGGGGTATCAGTCTGGAATACAATTTTGCCACATTATCGCCACAGTCCATGGTCTGTTATTCCACTTTTCAAATTCAACAATATAATGAGCAATTACTCTGAGATTAAATAAAGTCTGAGCATCTAGCTGTTGGGCATCTGTACTTTGAATAGTCTGAAGAAATATTCTCCCTAAAATGACCAAAAAATATGAGGAGAGTTTCTGAGGTTTCGGAGGTAAAATCCACAGAGGAAGCAAACAGCTTGTAGAGTGATACCTCTCCCTCTATTTATCAAGACTAGAAACATACCAAGACCAAGAAAACTAGAATGATCTTACAATAAAAAATTGCAAATCATTTCAAAAAGTATGATATGGTATGGTAAGATTTTATCAAGGATTTACAAACATGTATTACCAAAATATTCTGTGTTACCAAACACTGCCAACTATGAGAATGTCACATACTGTACAAGCTTATCTAGACCTTGTCACACCGCCCAGACCCTCACCTGCACACTTAGTCCTGCTGACGAGGGGTGGTCCAGGTGGTCCGGTGCCGCCCTCTCCGGGCCGGGTCAGCAACACACTAATGTGATACTCCGTGTCTGGGTCCAGGTGCCACAGCTTGTAGGTGACCATGTTGACCCCATGGACCTCGGACCAAGGTGATTGGCTGGCCCGGTATTCAATCTCCTTCCTGATAATAGGGCCATCTCCCAGGATGGAGTTGGTGTTGAGCTGGATGATCAGATATGTGGAGCCCGCTCGCAGCAGCTGTGGGGGCGCGATAGGGGAGGGGGGAACTGTGGGAAGAAGACAGGGTAGGAGGCTGTGAGTTTATTTAAATGTTATTATTGCTTCTATACACTGTAGCTGTATTTCTTCCATCCATTATGTGACATTTGAGGACTATGTTGGTCGGAAGTGGTTGAACTGCATTCCACTATACTTAAAAGTACTATATACTATTGCTAATCAGTCTTATTACAACATGCTTATCAGTTTTTTTCATCCTTTTACTCTAAATAGGCCTCCTTTTACTACATCCATAACCTTCAGGTTTAAAATAAAATGTTTATTCTTTTTTATTTCACCTTTACTTAACAAGGTAGGCCAGTTGAGAACAAGTTCTCATTAACAACTGCGACCTGGCCAAGATAAAGCAAAGCAGTGCGACACAAAYAACAAAACAGAGTTACACATGGAATAAACAAATGTACAGTCAATAACACAATTGTAAAAAATCTATATACAGTGTGTGCAAATGAAGTAAGATTAGGGAGGTAAGGCAATAAATAGGCCATAGTGGCGAAGTAATTATAATTGAGAAATTAAACACTAGAGTGATAGATGTGCAGAAGGTGAATGTGCAAGTAGAGATACTGGGGTGCAAAGGAGCAAAAAATAAATAACAATTGTTGGGGATGAATCAGAATTTGTTGGGTAACATAGATAAATATGTTTTATTTATATAATATGCTTATGTGAGATACTTGTCATTAGAATGTCTCCTTTTGGACTAAACTGTTGGCAGTTGCACTTTTCCCTTATCTGCTAGGGAAACGTCACTTGGGGCCCAGAGAGGGGAGAGGTCAGGCTTGTCTTTTACATGTCTCCGGAAATATGCAGAATATCAGAAAGGAAGAGGTCAGAATGGAACATTGTCTTCGTATGTGAATGTATCTGTTAAACCATGTGAAGGGATGATTAAGGGGGAACCAATTATCTCTTGGTTCCACAATGTCTGTACGCCAGTCACTCCCTCCTTTTCCCATTGGAGGGAGGAGTATGGCAGTGTCTGGAACCATTGTATGTCCCCTCTGATGTTGCATTAATCTTGAGATAGTATATGACCTAGAAGTCACTCCCCTCAGTGAGCTTGTCCAGGAGTGGGGAGAAGAGGGGTGTATTTGAGATGGGGTATCTAGAGTTGGCAATTGATATATGCCATTGGATGAGGTAATGTTTTGGTACTATGAAGTACCAGGAACGAGATTAGAACCTCGTCTTAGAGACCAAACTGAACGATATTGTATAGCTAATGCTATCTGGCTATGGGATACTCCTCTCTCAAGTAAAAGTCTTTCTTTGTGAACTGTTCCTAAGATCTGTGGTTCGTCATGTAAGTTGAGAGGGGTGTATCTTGGCTCTAAAAGATCTTGGTATTCTTTTGTATGGACGCTCTCAGAATTTACTGAATTGATCTGAGAGTCAAAGGGCTATGGTGAAGCTCATATAATTAAAGATGAAGTTTAAGTATAACTCTGACTTGAGTGTGGTTTATAACTCTCCTCATTTAGTAATACAGGAAATTACCATAACCCAATATGGGGATGAGGTAGTTGGATGGGCTATTTACAGATGGGCTATGTACAGGTGCAATGTTCTGTGAGCTGCTCTGACAGCTGATGCTTAAAGTTAGTGAGGGAGATATGAGTCTCCAGCTTCAGTGATTTTTGCAATTCGTTCCAGTCATTGGCAGCAGAGAACTGGAAGGAAAGGTGGACAAAGGAGGAATTGGCTTTGGGGTTGACCAGTGAAATATACCTGCTGGAGCGCGTGCTGCTATGGTGACCAGTGAGCTGAGATACCTTTATCTAGCAAAGACTTGTAGACGACCTGGAGCCAGTGGGTTTGGTGACAAACATGAAGCGAGGGCCAGCCAATGAGAGTATACAGGTCACAGTGGTGGGTAGTATATGGGGCTTTGGTGACAAAATGGATGGCACTGTGATAGACTGCATCCAATTTGCTGAGTAGAGTGTTGGAGGCTATATTGTAAATCACAACGCCGAAGTCAAGGATCGGCAGGATAGTCAGTTTTACGAGGGTATGTTTGGCAGCAAGAGTGAAGGATGCTTTGTTTTGCGAAATAATAAGCCCATTCTAGATTTAATTTTGGATTGGAGATGCTTAATGTGAGTCTGGAAGGAGAGTTTACAGTCTAACCAGACACCTAGGTATTTGTAGTTGTCCATATATTCTAAGTCAGAACCGTCCATAGTAGTGATGCTGGACGGGCGGGCAGGGGCGGGCAGGGGCGGGCAGTGATCGGTTGAAGACCATGCATTTAGTTTTACTTGCATTTAGAGCAGTTGAAGGCCACGGAAGGAGAGTTGTATGGCATTGAAGCTCGTGGGGAGGTTAGTTAACACAGTGTCCAAAGAAGGGCCAGAAGTATACAGAATGGTGTCGTCTGCGTAGAGGTGGATCAGAGTATCACCAGCAGCAAGAGTGACATCATTGATGTATACAGAGAAAATAGTCGGCCCGAGATTTGAACCCTGTGGCACCCCCATAGAGACTGCCAGAGGTCCGGACAACAGGCCCTCCGATTTGACACACTGAACTCTGTCTGAGAAGTAGCTGGTGAACCAGGTGAGGCAGTCAATTGAGAAACCAAGGCTGTTGAGTCTGCCGATAAGAATGTGGTAATTGAAAGCCTTGGCCAGGTCGATGAATACGGCTGCACAGTATTGTCTTTTATCAATGGCGGTTATGATATCGTTTAGGACCATGAGCGTGGCTGATGTGCACCTATGACCAGCTCGGAAACCAGATTGCATGGCGGAGAAGGTACGGAGGGATTCGAAATGGTCGATGATCTGTTTTTTAACTTAGCTTTCGAAAGACCTTAGAAATGCAGGGTAGGATAGATATAGGTCTGTAACAGCTTGGGTATAGAGTGTCTCCCCCTTTGAAGAGGGGGAGGACCGCGGCAGCTTTCCAATCTTTGGTGATCTCAGACGATACGAAAGAGAGGTTGAACAGGCTAGTAATAGGGGTTGCAACAATTGCGGCAGATAATTTTGATTTGGGTGAAGCAGAAATGGGGGAGGCTTGGGCAAATTGCTGTGGGGGGTGCAGGGCTGTTGACCGGGTGTCACGCCCTGACCATAGAGAGCTTTTTATTCTCTATGTTGGTTAGGTCGGGGTGTGACTAGGGTGGGTCATCTAGGGGATTATGTTTCTATGTTGGCCAGGTATCGTTCCCAATCAGAGGCAGCTGTTTGTCGTTGTCTCTGATTGGGGATCATATTTAGGCAGCCATTTCCCCTTTCTGCTTTGTGGGATCTTGACTATGTATAGTTGCCTGTTAGCACTATTGTTAGCTTCACGTTTCGGTTTGAGATTTATTGTTTTTGTTTTGCTGTCAGTTTCACCTAGTAAAAAAAGATGTGGAACCCAGATCACGCTGCGCTTTGGTCCACTCATTATAACGATCGTGACAGAAGATACCACCAACAACGGACCAAGCAGCGTACCCAGGAGGAAAGCCAGGAGGGGAAGAGATTATGGCAGGAGACAGAAGCCTGCCATGGAAGCAGGCGGAGGCAGCGAGGGAACAACAGCGATGACGCCAGGGTCTTCGCAAGGCCAAAAAACAGCCCGAAATATTTTGGGGGGGGCACACGGAGTGGTCGGCGACGCTGAGGGGTGAGTTAGAGACCGAGGAGGAATATTGGGACAGATTGAGCAAGGAGTGGTCAGTGAAAGTTGAGGGTAGTGAACCAGAGCCAATTCCCCGTACTCACCGTGGGGAGCGTGTGACCAGTCAGGCACCATGTTTTGCGGTGATACGGACTGTGTCTCCAGTGCGCATTCACAGCCCGGTGCGTTCTGTGCCAGCTCCTCGCACTTGTCGTGCTAAAGTGGGTATCTGTCCAGGACGGGTTGTGCCGGCTCAGCGCGCCTGGTCTCCAGTGCGTCTCCTCGGTCCAGGATCTCCTGTGCCGGCTCCACGCACTGTATCCCCAGTGTGCCTTCATAGCCCAGTGCATCCTGTACCTCCTCCCCGCACTCGCCCTGAGGTGCGTATCACCAGCCCGGTGCCACCTGTACCGGTCCCACGCATCAGGCCTCCAGGGCGCCTCCACAGTCCAGTACGTCCTGTGCCTCCTCCCCGCACTCGCCCTGAGGTGCGTGTCACCAGCCCGGTACCACCAGTGCCAGCCACACACATCAGGCCTCCAGTGCGTCTCCACAGTCCAGTACGTCCTGTGCCTCCTCCCGCACTCGCCCTGAGGTGCGTGTCACCAGCCCGGTGCCACCTGTACCGGTCCCACGCATCAGGCCTCCAGTGCCCCTCCACAGTCCAGTACGTCCTGTGCCTCCTCCCCAACACTCGCCCTGAGGTGCGTGTCACCAGCCCGGTGCCACCTGTACCGGTCCTACGCATCAGGCCTCCAGTGCACCTCCACAGTCCAGTACGTCCTGTGCCTCCTCCCCGCACTCGCCCTGAGGTGCGTGTCACCAGCCTGGTACCACCAGTGCCAGCCCCACGCATCAGGCCTCTAGTGCACCTCCACAGTCCAGTACGTCCTGTGCCTCCTCCCCGCACTCGCCCTGAGGTGCGTGTCACCAGCCCGGTGCCACCTGTACCGGTCCCACGCATCAGGCCTCCAGTGTGCTTCCACAGTCCAGTACGTCCTGTGCCTGCTCCTCGCGCTCGTTCTGAGGTGCGTGTTACCAGCCCGGTACAACCAGTGCTGGCCCCACGCACCAAGGTTCCGGTGACAGTTCCCAGTCCAGAGCTTCCGGCGACAGTTCCCAGTCCAGAGCTTCCGGCGACAGCTCTCCGTCCAGAGCTTCCGGCGACAGTTCCAAATCCAAAGCTACCGGCGACAGTTCCAAGTCCAGAGATTCCGGTGACAGTTCCCAGTCCAGAGCTTCCGGCAACGTTCCACAGTCCGGAAGCTCCAACGACGGTCCACAGTCCGGAACCTCCAACGACGGTCCACAGTCCGGAACCTCCAACGACGGTCCACAGTCCGGAACCTCCAACGACGGTCCACAGTCCGGAACCTCCTGAGACGGTCCACAGTCCGGAACCTCCTACGACGGTCCACAGTCCGGAACCTCCTGAGACGGTCCACAGTCCGGAACCTCCTGAGACGGTCCACAGTCCGGAACCTCCTGAGACATTCCACAGTCCGGAACCTCCACGGACAGTCTGCAGTCCAGATCCTTCAGCGACAGTCTGCGTTCCAGAGCCTCCAGCGACGGTCTGCGGTCCAGAGGCTCCAGCGACAGTCTACGGTCCAGAGTCCCCGCGACGAACCACGGTCCGGAGTCCCCGGCGACGATCTACGGTACGGAGTCCCCAGCGATGTTATACGGTCCGGTTCCTCCGGCGCCGATCCACGGTCCGATTCACGGACCATTTTGTGTTTAGGAACACAAACTGACTGTATCAGCTGGAGGTTTGTTAATGTAGCTTTACATTTACTTATGTATTTACTCAATTATGATTATTTTTCGAGATCCCTGAAAATGTGTTTTTTATCGAAACATGATAACTGATATGATAAATGTTAGCCAAAAACACCTCAGAGGTGAAACACAACAAAATGTGWTCTACATTGCAGGGACTGAACACTGTCCTCCATGGGCCTATTTGCATTTGACATGATTACTTTGTGCATGCAATCTATGGGCTGAATGGGGAGCACTTGTGTGATCTGAAATGAGTTGATCAAGCTAATTAAAAGGCTGATTACCCTCTCGTTAGCGGGGGCAGTGGGGGAGGGGTGTTTATAAAAGCCTTGTTAAGGGCGTCGCACTGCAGTCCCTGTGAAATACAACTCAGAGTAGCAGTAACTGACGGAGCAGCTATGAGTTATGGCCCCATAGCAGAATCGGCTATGCCTCAGTTATCAGGAGTCAGGACAGAACACACCATGCCAAAAAGAATCCACATATTCTGAATGTAAAAAAGATACGGCAACAACCATGTCACTAGTATAATGCTACTAACAATTCCAGAGCTGAAAATTATTTGTACAGTTTTCTACAGAACTGAGTACATTACTTGGAGATGTGAATTGATTGAGGATGTTGTTTACTGGCAGATACTGTGTGAGCTTAGTGCTGCTCTGGCTAGGGGCTGTGCTGTCATCCACCAAACGGTCCGCATCACTAAACTCAACGTAATCCGTGCTGTCACATCTATCGATGGATTAGATTGTTGCTACTTCACAAACCCACCCACTATCTCCCCCTCCTCTCTTTTTTCTTACTCTCTCTCTCTCTCCTTTTTCCCTCCGTCTACCACCTCTCCCTACTTTCAAGGCCTGTTTTAAGAAGTGATGATGCAAAGGATATAAAGGACGAGAGGAGACGAGTAGAATATGATTTCTCCATGTCCTTATTTCCCTCTCCATCTCATTCTTCTGGTTTAGGGATTGGGGCCTGGCGTGGCATCAAACCCTCCTATTCAGCCATATTCAGCCGTGTTACCAAAGAGCTGTCAGAGCATTGTCAGGCTCTAGGGTTAGAGTGAGTAATGGAACTGAGGCTGGGCTATCTGCAGGACATGATATGAGGGGGCAGAGATGTTGGATCAACGTTGGAGTCCAATAGATCAGCTCTCCAACACTGCTGTACTGATCAAACTCGAACATTATTATTAACCTTTATTTCAACAGGGAAGTCATATTGAGACTAAAGTCACATTTACAAATGAGCCCTGCACAATACAAAAACAAGCACATAYATCAGGSAAACATAAATAAAGACAATATACACATGGCGGCAGGTAGCCTAGTTGTTAGAGCGTTGGGCCAGTAACCGAAAAGTTGCTGGATTGAATCCCCGAGCTGACAAAGTAAAAATCTGCCGTTCCACCCCTGAGCAAGGCAGTTAACCCACTGTTCCTGGGCGCCAAAGACGTGGATGTCGATTAAGGCAGCCACCCACACCTCTCTGATTCAGAGGGGTTGGGTTAAATGTGGAAGAAACATTTCAGATKAAGGCAGGTATCCCCCTTTCCATTAAATACACATTAAAATACATACAAAACACAGTCAATCAAAACAAACACATTATTCATCCCTTGGTGACACTGCCAGTCCCAAGATATTAACACAGACAAGTTGTATTTCTTAATTGAATGGAGTGCTATGGGCAGCAGGTATCCTAGTGGTTGCTGGTTTGAATACTTAAGGTAAAAAGTATGTCGATGTGTCATTGAGCAAGGCACTTAAACTATTTATTGTATGTGACAGTAAAACATATTTTGTTTTTATTTAATGTTTATTTATAGCGTCCACATGCATATTTGGAGTTACAATTATTGTATTCAAAGGATTGCTTTGCTTACAATAGCGCATGCATCATAGTCTATATCAGTGGATCCCAAACTTTTTATAGTCCCGTACCCCTTCAAACATTCAACATCCCCTCTACCACCAGGGTCAGCGCACTCTCAAATGTTGTTTTTTGACATCATTGTAAGCCTGCCACACACACACACTATACAAAACATTTATTATACATAAGAATGAGTATGAGTTTGTCACAACCCGGCTTGTGAGAAGTGACAAAAAGCTCTTATAGGACCAGGGCACAAATAATAATATAATAATAAGAATCRATAATTTTGCTCTTTCTTTAACCTTGTTACATATAAAACCTTATTTGTTCATCGACAATTGTGAATATCTCACCACAGGTTAATGAGAAGGGTGTGCTTGAAAGGATGCACATAACTCTGCAATGTCGGGTTTCATTGGAGAGAGTCCCAGGATTAAATCATTTTCCACACACAGTCAGTGCCTATGTTTAGTTTTCATGCTAGTGAGGGCCGAGAATACACTCTCACATAGGTACGTGGTTGCAAAGGGCATCAGTGTCTTCACAGCGAGATTTGCCAAGGCAGAATACTCTGAGCGCAGCCCAATCCAGAAATCTAGCAGTGGCTTCTGATTAGATTACATTTTTGCAGAACCGCTTGTTGCAATTTTGATGAGGCTCTCTTGTTCAGATATCGGTAAGTGGACTAAAGGCAGGGCATGAAAGGGATAACGAATCCAGTTGTTCGTGTCATCTGTTTCAGGAAAGTACCTGCGTAATTGCACACCCAACTCACTCAGGTGCTTCGCTATATCACATTTGACATTGTCTGTAAGCTTGAGTTCATTTGCACACAAAAAATCATACAATAATGGAAATACCTATGTGTTGTCCTTGTTAATGCAGACAGAAAAGAACTCCAACTTCTTAATCATAGCCTCAATTTTGTACCGCACATTGAGTATAGTTGCGGAGAGTCCTTGTAATCCTAGATTCAGATCATTCAGGCGAGAAAAAACATCACCCAGTCTTTTGAGAAACTCGTCATCATGCAAACGGTGAGACAAGCGAAAATGATGTTCAGTAAAGAAAACTTTAAGCTCGTCTCTAGTTTAATTTGTCTCTTGTCTCTTGATAACCAGCACACTTCTGTATGTTGTAAAAGTGTTACATGGTCGCTGCTTATATCATTGCATAGTGCAGAAAATACAGCCTTGCACAAGTATTCATCCCCCTTGACGTTTTTCCTATTTTGTTGCATTACAACCTGTAATTTAAATTGATTTTTATTTGGAATTCATGTAATTGACATATACAAAATAGTCCAAATTGGTGAAATTAAATGGGAAAAAAATTATTGACTCAAAAAATTATATGAAGCCCCTAAATAAGATCTGCTGCAAACAATTACCTTCAGAAGTCACATAATTAATTAAATAAAGTCCACATGTGTTCAATCTAAGCGTCACATGATCTGTCACATATATATACACCTGTTCTGAAAGGTCCCAGAGTCTGCAACACCACTAAGCAAGGGGCACCACCAAGCAAGCGGGACCATGAAGACCAAGGAGCTCTCCAAACAGGTCAGGGACAAAGTTGTGGAGAAGTACAGATCAGGGTTGGGTTATAAAAAAATATGAGAAACTTTGAACATCCCACGGAGCACCATTAAATCCATTATTAAAAAATGGAAAGAAAATGGCACCACAACAAACCACCAAAACGGACCAGGCAAGGAGGGCATTAATCAGAGAGGAAACAAAGAGACCAAAGATAACCCTGAAGGCTCCACAGCGGAGATTGGAGTATCTGTCCATAGGACCACTTTAAGGCGTACACTCGACAGAGCTGGGCTTTACAGAATAGTGGCTAGAAAAAAGCCATTGCTTAAAGTGTTCGCCAAAATGCATGTGGGAGACTCCCCAAACATATGGAAGAAGGTACTCTGGTCAGATGAGAATAAAATGGAGCTTTATGGCAATCAAGATAAACGTTATGTCTGGCGCAAACCCAACACCTCCCATCACCCCGAGAACACCATCCCCACAGTGAAGCATGGCGGTGGCAGCATCATGATGTGGGGATGTTTTTCTTCGGCAGGGACTGGGAAACTGGTCAGAATTGAAGGAATGATGGATGGTGCTAAATACAGGGAAATTCTTGAGGGAAACCTGTTTCAGCCTTCCAGAGATTTGAGACTGGGACGGAGGTTCACCTTCCAGCAGGACAATGATCCTAAGCATACTGCTAAAGCAACAATCAAGATGTTTATGGGGAAACATTTAAATGTCTTGGAATGGCCAAGTCAAAGTCCAGACCTCCATCCAATTGAGAATCTGTGGTATGACTTAAAGGCTGCTGTACACCAGCGGAACCCATCCCACTTGAAGGAGCTGGAGAAGTTTTGCCTTGAAGAATGGGCAAAAATCCCAGTGGCTAGATGTGCAAAGCTTATAGAGGCATAACCCCAAGAGACTTGCAGCTGTAATTGCTGCAAAAGGTGGCTCAAAGTATTGACTTTGGGGGGGTAAATAGTTATGAATAGTGAATAGTTATGCATGCTCAAGTTCTGTCTTATTTCTTGCTTGTTTCACAATAAAACATATTTTGCATCTTCAACGTGGTATGCATGTTGTGTAAATACAAACCAACCAAAAAAAGCCATTTTAATTCCAGGTTGTAAAAATGCCAAGGGGGATGAATACTTTCGCAAGCCACTGTACACGTGAGTTCAGGGGCCTTGCTTTAACCCTTTCATGCGTGAGTTCCAAATATCTCTAACGGTCGCCCCAGCGTGAGTTTTTTTATGCACGTGATATTAGAAAGTTCTCTCCATTCCAGAATGTGTTTGTTATGTAACAGTACATTTCATCCGCGCTGCCCTCAAACAAAAGCACGCAGCCTGTTTTTATTTGTCAATTTTAAATAATTTTCTAACAAGTTTTTTATTTTCTAATAACAGTTTGAAATGAGGTGTGTTCCGCCTCATTCATTCACATAAAAGTAGTCATTTTTACTTTTGCGGACCAATTAATTTTTTTGACATTTCTGACCCGGACAAAATTCCCCAAACACTTCTCAATTGTTTGTGCAGGACATTTACTCATCTGCCGTCCTGCATACACGTGTTCATATTATTCCACCTGTCGCCTGCATCGAAATCAACGTTGTTTTCGTTACCAATAATACCTTTGGAAATGTGTGCGTTTCTATCAAAGTGCCTTATTACGTTATAACAGTTTCTGCATGTCGTGTTATGTCGTTTCTACTGTAGCATCATGTTTTTGTGTATATTCCTTATAACCGTGGACACGCGATGTAACGTGACTCATTTCATAACATTTATGGTGTTATACTCAATGCTTAGGTAGCTAGCTACATTCTCCTATTAGCTCTGGAAAACAATGCTAATTGCGTCAGGGAAGTATTAGCATGTGTTGTATTTTGAAGCTACCCTGGCCTTATGACTCCCAAGTGGCACAGCGTCTCAGTGCTAGAGGCGTCACTCCAGACACCCATCTTCAAATCAAGACTGCGTTTATATCAAAGTAAGTGCCTAATTACGTTATTGTGTCGTGTTATACCGTTTCTACTATAGCTCACTGTGTGAATGGAGCATAATATATTTGTATATATTCCTTATAACCGCGGACACGCGAGGTAACGTTACTCATGTTACTCACCTTTTATGGTGTTATATTCAATCGTGTTTATGTAGCTAGTTACATTCTATTAGTTCTGTAAAACAATGCTAAATGCGTCAGAAGTATTGGCATGTTGTATTTTGACGCTACCCTGGAAAAATTGAAAAATATCTTATACCACTTGGTCGTTTTCTGAGTGCATTCCACAAAGCTGTTTATCATCCACTGCCCCCATTTTGAGGTAATAGTCAAGCACGCAGTCTGGTTTCATGTTTCTCTGTCTGGTTTGTTTCTCTCTCCCGTCAGGTGGTCCACCTTCCCTGTGGCCGACATGGTTGCTGTATGGACAGTGGAGAGGACATGGACGTCTCGTTTGTCATGCCACTTTACTGCCAGCGTTAACATTTCTTATTTTGTATAACGGGTCGATTTAGGTGTAGTACGTTATGAAATGCTCATAGCAGCAGAACTAGAAAGCAGTCTTTACTGTCACCAGGAATGTATACATTTCACTAATTGTGTTGTCCCCCACTCCTGGCCTCTCTTATCCTGTAGCTCCAAGGCATAGCGATTGGTCTCCTACTATGTCTCCCACCAGCTCCTCTGTCAGAAAACAACTTGAAGCACTCTGCCTCAGTTGGAAATGGCAAGGGGCGTTGCACTCCAGACTGGACTCATCAAAGCAAACTAGCAGGGCAGGAGGGTGAAACAGCAGGCCAGGAGGGGTGAAAATGACTGGGTGCCTTCCAGCTACCACAGAAACTCCTGTACTTCATCCACTGTTGGTATGCCTCCATCACCACCAGCATCTTCAAAGGGAACTGGGACTTGTCAGTGGACAAGGGAAATTCAGATTCAGGGTTCTCAATGGCTACAAGGCTGGGGGCAGCTCCTCAATGTCACTGTGCAGCAATCTGATTCCTGACTTTCATACTCAGTACTCATTGTCAGAATTTAAAAAATCTCCAGAATTCCACATTTGTTTTGTTGTCTCCTTTTGAAGACATTGCTAATGCTTCAAGCTCACTCACTAGCTACATACATAAACAACAACACTGAATGTTAGAGTGAGAGCGTACTTGGTGACTGCCGGCACGCGCCACTTGTATCAATAAAATCACTATCAGAAAATGTTTTGTGTGCAATTAATTTGTGTATTTACGGTTTATTCACATGTTTTCAAATCTAGGTGACAAATTCAGCATTCCGATTCTTGCACAGATTTAATGGCACATATTATGTGCTTTAAAATACTTTTTTGAAGGTTGTACTGATTATGATGAGCTAAGCTAATTCCAGCTGTGTAGTCATGTTTGTGAGATTCAAATCATTCTGGGTTCACGTAATCGTCTGTTTGACCAAAGATGTTATAACAAAATGAGGTGAGTAAGAGTTCCACTCGTTTTTGAGGACTTCCGGAAATGAATGGTGGGATGTGAACGACGGTAGACGACACACCCTTCAACATGCATACTATAAACAGACCAAACTCATCTGTCTCTCTTATTATCTTCGTTTTCTGTGAGGAAAAAAATGCATTGCTGCGCGCTGAAACTAATCGTCGGAGATTACTTTCATTTCTAAAAAGTGCTTTACCTAATTATTTCGATCAATGGTGTGCTCACCCGTGATGTGATTAATTATACATAGTAATTGCTATTAGCTAATTCATATTGTAGTTTATGTCAGCCGAGAGTTAGAAAATATGACTGCTTGTGTTGGTCAATCTTTCCTCAGCGCTAGGACAAAATGTAGCCTACATTTTTCCGGTTAGGATGATTGTGTTATGCTATATATTCTTTCTGTGAATATCTGAACATTGAATCCAAAATAAACTGCTCACATTCTGGACATAACTTTGTAAGGACTGTGTTTGTGTAAATAGTTTCTGATAAAAGTGTGGCCAGCTCAAACGCTGATTGTTGCGTCATTCGAAACTGGCCGTTCTAAACGAGCGTTCTAAATGAGTGTTCTAATCACACGGGTGTGATCGTACGCTTCAGGGACCACTGTAGAACGATCACACCCGTGTGATGGTATGTGTGAAAGGGTTAACAAAGTTAACCATTTTCACTGTAGTGTCCAAAACGTCTTTCAAGCTGTCAGGCATTCCCTTGGCAGCAAGAGCCTCTCGGTGGATGCTGCAGTGTGCCCAAACGCCATCGGGAGTAACTGCTTGCACGCGCGGTACCATTCCACTATGTCTCCCTGTCATGGCTTTTGCGCCATCAGTACATATACCAATACATCTTGACCACCAAAATCCATTTGATGTCATAAAGCTGTCCAGTACATTAAAAATATCCTCTCCTGTTGCTTTGGTTTCCAGAAGAGGATGTCTTCCTTAATTGACCCCCATAAATGTAATGGACATATACCAGGAGTTGTGCCAGGCCCACCACGTCTGTTGACTCATCCAGCTGTAAAACATAGTATTCACTGGCTTGTATGTGAAGCAGTAATTGTTTCAAAACATCTCCTGACATGTCACTGATGCATCGTGAAACAGTGTTGTTGATGAAGGCATTGTCTGTATCGTTTTTTGGGCCTTTTCCCTAAGCATTGTCCCAGCCATATCCGCGGCAGCAGGAATAATTAAGTCCTCCACCATAGTATGGGGCTTGCCTGTCCTAGCCACTCGGTAGCTCACCATATAAGACGCTTTTAGCCCCTTCTTATTAATGGTATCTGTTGCTTTTATACATGTCTTACTACTCTAAAGTCGTCTTAATTCTCGCTCAAAAAACTCCCATGGATTATTTTTCAAATTGGCATGTTTGGTTTCTAAATGTCTGCGTAAGAGTGAAGGTTTCATTGAGTTGTGAGATAGTATTTTTGCACATATAACACACTGTGGCTGAGGAAAGGCAATACTCCCAATATAAGTGAACCCCAAATCAATGTAGTTCTTATCATATTTGCGCCTCTTCGATGGTCCAACATCCCTGTCTGTTGTTCGGTGATTTCCCGGGTACAGGGGCAGTAGCTCTTCGGCTGCATCAGATTCACAACTGTCAGTGTCCATGCTAGCTGGGCAAACAACGAATGTAGAATTACTGACGCTAGCATTGGATGTGCTTGTGGAAGCAGAACAACTTGTGTCGTCGACAGGTGCAGGGGTAGTACTGCTGGTAGTAGCAGTACTACAAGTAGAGTTGGCGGGCCTTACTTTTCTTATCCAATTTCGAGCAAACGGAATGAGCAGCAGCTACGTTTGGCTACATATGGATCGTAAATGGAATTCCTGCGATGGAGTAACGGTTGATGTGATTTGACGTTAATTATTTGACTAGGCTACATGTATTTGGCATTGTGTTGTTATTTCGCTGAAAAACTAGATTTAATTTTATTTTTGGCAGTGAAATGAGGCTACCCTCGACGGCATTGTGTGTACCGCTGTTTGGGAATACCTGGTCTATATGATAATATCAATCAAGCGCTTCAATGTGTTGATTGAATTATGCCACAGCTGACAAGTGTGTTTGACGTGTAAACTGATTAATGATTCATTAATGTTAATTTTACTGCCTTGGCTAACACAAAGTAACATGACTAAATCAGTTGCATTCAGTTCACCCTTGGTTCATAGACCTACAGTACAGCATATTGAGAGATCCTAGCCTCGTTCCACTGACTGACGGCGGGTGCATTTACCTTTGACGATGAGTTCAGCGAAGTTGGAGACCCCAGAGCCCCTGGAGGACTGGGTGACACATCGGTACAGGTCCTGGTTGTTGCACTGCACACTGTCCACCTGTAATGACGCCACAAAGCGCCGGTGACTCAGGTGCTTGACCAAGGCTGTAGATGTCACGTCCCCACTGTGCCTCTGGAGAGAGTAAACAGGATGGGGTCAAATATAAACAAGCACACAAAAACACATACCGACAACCATCCATGGGGATCAGTGGACAAAGGGCTGGAAAATGGGCAGCACAAAAAAAACGCATGGTTGCCAAGAAAGCAGTTAGTTTTGCTAGATTCGTAAAATGTGTGTGCAGCGTTTGTGTGTTGGAGTCACTTTTAATTATTAATTGATCTACCATTTCTATGATAGGCCACTGTAATCGATGGTACCATTCTGCTCATCTGATGAAGGTGCACATGGACCAGATTCAAACTTTGAAGACTGAGATCGAGTCATTGAAGACAGACCAGCAGAAAGAGAAACATCATTGAGGGCAGAGATACGGGCGACAGCTGATGCATTGGTCCAGAGCCAGACGGCATTGGCAGAGAGTCGAAAAATGACGCATTGAATAGGGCGAGGAATGAGATCTCACAATCCAAGTCACAATCCATGCCACGGACACCTGTGAGCTCTGTAACTCCACCACCTCTGAGACAAGCATGGAGAAACGAAAATGTTCAATTATATTCCATGATATTCTTAAAATATATGTGTTGGCTGAATATCAGCAGGTGATGTCTGCTAAATAATCAAGTTGATTGCACAGTCATATAGCCTCGGCATCTACATAAAGCCCTGTGTGGGCGACCTCATGCAACCGCAAAATGTTGGATAAAGCATATACTTTACAGTATTGTATTTCTTCATCAGCATCTTTATGATTTCGTTAATAAAATAATGATATAAAATACTCTTTCAAAATGCAGATGTTTATTTAGTTATGTATCCATAATTAATTACTATGGGAATAAATATAACTGAATTACAGAAATGATGTTTTTTTGAAAACAAAATAATCTCCAAAATATTGGTATATATTATCAAGTTGATGGCACAGTCATATAGCCCGGCACCTACATAAAGCTGAGGGACTCACTCATTCATGGCTTTGGATCAAAATAAATAAGTACCAACATTCTTTCTGATAGTCTTAAATAAATAAATGTTTTGGTTATCCTGACCTGGACACCATTTACAGTATTATAATAGCACTCCTGATTGGCGCAGCGATCTAAGATGCTGCATCACAGTGCAAAATGAGATGCTACAGATGCAGGTTCAATACCCATGTCGGCCGCCACCGGGAGACCCATATGTAATTATTGGCGGTCATTGAAATAAATATTTTTCAATATACTGTAGGCCTACCATAGGCGACATGAGTCTCACTAGTGTTGTTAAAAGTGGTGTAGGTCTTATTTATTTAAAGAGCATATTGAAGTTAGAAGCAATAGCCTACAACTATTTTAGCACCATTTCGCACTGCTCTGAGACAAGCTTGGGGACTGGTCTTGATAAATCAATGAGGTTTTTATTTTCACTGAATCTCCATTTGGCTGTTGGCTAGACTACAATTATACAATTAGGGTGAATAATGTTATGCTCTTAGTGCAATCTTTATTTAACTAGGCAAGTCAGTCACAAATTCTTATTTACGGACAGCCTACTCCTTCCTCCCAATTGGGAAATCGAACTCCAGTCTCCCACGTGCCCGCACGACACAGGGATTCTTTAGCTAAATAGCCCAGTACTGTAGCCTACTCCCGACCATCACGTTGTACAGCGACATATTTTCCAGAAGGTTTTTCATTTTTCTTGGAATAGAAACACCATAATATTAATCAAATTCGTTAAGCAACATTTCTTAAAATCAGTTCCATATACAATGTTCTAACAAAATAGGTTTTAAACTCTCGAGTACAGCCACTATTGAAGGCTATCAAATGTTTCTCAAATATCCCCTCTGGGGGTCAAACTAGCAAAAACTAGATTTAATGGTTATGATGGCTGACACTTAAATAACGTGCCATAGAATCTGCAGCACCATGCAAGCTGTGCTGCAGTACGTTGCAACTTTTAAAGGACGAACCACTGTATCGCTCCACAAAAGCCACAGCCTTTGCAGAGCAAAGGAAACAACTACTTCAAGGTCTCAGAGCAAGTGATGTCACCAATTGAAACACTATTAGCACAGACCACTAACTAACTAGCCATTTCACACCGGTTACACTCACCCCCCTTTGACAACCTTCTCCACAGCCACCCCAGCAGCTGGGCAGAGCCCAACTGAGTGATCCAATGTAACAGTAATGCTTCCGTCCCTCTCCTTGCCCCAACCTGGGACCCTCTGAACACATTAACAACTGCCTCCCACGAACCATCATTACCTATTGCTCCACAAAAGCCGCGGCCTTTGCAGTGCAAGGGTAGTGCTGTTGCAGTCATGACATTTTGTCAGTCGGTTATTTTCATGTAAATTCTAAACTGCATCTCAAAGCCTCTACGCATACAAGCAGCATACAAGCTACTGAAGTGCGCCTTTGGAACGTCTACATTTTAAAAAGTCTAATAAATCAATTTAATATACACTATCACAATAAATCCATAATTTATTTTAGGCAGCTCTAAAGAAACGTTATGATCTGAAGAAAATATATTTTTGCACCATGCTACAGGTAGGCTAGTTCATTTAGCAGACAAGATAGTCCTGTGCCATTATTTTATATTATATGATTTCATAGTAAGAAGGATATAATTCCCATTTTGGAGCGAGTGTGCATATGAAGTGGCTATGTTGAGCGTAAAAGTGATCATTTGAATCAGGTTCTATATGCTAGATTTAGAGTTATCTGGCAAATTTAGTTGCGAATGATACAAACCTTAGAATGTTTTAGAAATCAAAACATAGAGTATATGGGCTGCATGATGCGACTATAGGCTATTGTGATCTGTTCTTTGCCTAAGGCTGCTCATACATGTCCATGCTGTTCTCTCATCAAGTGATCATATTTTCACCCATCAGACTATTCTCAATTTAATCCCGTCTTTACTAATATGTAAAATTTGTTTCAATTTAGAATGGCTCATTATCAAATGGACAGGACCAGGAGTAAAAATACATGTCATCCCTATGCACTCAAAAAGAAAAGGGAGGCCGCGTTGCCACAGTTAATTTATCAATCAAATCAAATCAAGTTTATTTATATAGCCCTTCGTACATCAGCTAATATCTCGAAGTGCTGTACAGAAACCCAGCCTAAAACCCCAAACAGCAAGCAATGCAGGTGTAGAAGCACGGCGGATAGGAAAAACTCCCTAGAAAGGCCAAAACCTAGGAAGAAACCTAGAGAGGAACCAGGCTATGAGGGGTGGCCAGTCCTCTTCTGGCTGTGCCGGGTGGAGATTATAACAGAACATGGCCAAGGATGCCAAGATGTTCAAATGTCATAAAGACCAGCATGGTCAAATAATAATCAGGAGTAAATGTCAGTTAGCTTTTCATAGCCGATCATTAAGAGTATCTCTACCGCTCCTGCGGTCTCTAGAGAGTTGAAAACAACAGGTCTGGGACAGGTAGCACGTCCGGTGGACAGGTCAGGGTTCCATAGCCGCAGGCAGAACAGTTGAAACTGGAACAGCAGCAAGGCCAGGTGGACTGGGGACAGCAAGGAGTCATCATGCCCGTAGTCCTGACGCATGGTCCTAGGGCTCAGGTCCTCCGAGAGAGAGAAAGAAAGAAGAAAAGAGAGAAATAGAGAGAGCATACTTAAATTCACACAGGACACCGGTTTAAGACAGGAGAAGTACTCCAGAATAACCAACTGACCCTAGCCCCCCGACACATAAACTACTGCAGCATAAATACTGGAGGCTCAGAAAGGAGGGGTCAGGAGACACTGTGGCCCCATCTGATGATACCCCGCGACAGGGCCAAACAGAAGGATATAACCCACCCACTTTGCCAAAGCACAGCCCCACACCACTAGAGGGATATCTTCAACCCAACTTACCATCCTGAGCAAAGGCCGAGTATAGCCACAAAAGATCTCCACCACAGCACAAACCAAGGGGGCGCCAACCCAGACAGGAAGATCACGTCAGTAACTCAACCACTCAAGTGACGCACCCCTCCTAGGGACGGCATGAAGAAGCACCAGTAAGCCATGACTCAGCCCCTGTAATAGGGTCGAGGCAGAGAATCCCAGTGGAGAGAGGGGAACCGGCAGGCAGAGACAGCAAGGGCGGTTCGTTGCTCCAGAGCCTTTCTGTTCACCTTCATACTCCTGGCCAGACTAC
>NW_019942607.1:361362-394450 GCF_002910315.2 Salvelinus sp. IW2-2015 | reverse complement strand
CTAGCGGCTCCTGACTGGCGGACGGCTCTAGCTGCTCCTGACAGACGGGCGCTCTGACGGCTCTGGGCAGACGGGCGGCTCTAGACGGCTCTGGACAGACGGGCGGCTCTGACGGCTCTGGACAGACGGGCGGCTCTGACGGCTCTGGACAGCGGCGGGCTCTGACGGCTCTGGACAGATGGGAGACTCTGGCCTGATGAGGCGCACAGTAGGCCTGGTGCGTGGTGCCGGAACTGGTGGTACCGAACTGGGGACACGCACAACTGGGCGAGTGCTGGGAGCAGGAACAGGCATACTGGACCCTGGAGACGCACAGTAGGCTTGGTGCGTGGTGCCGGAACTGGTGGTACCGGACTGAGGACACGCACCACTGGGCGAGTGCGGGAGCAGGAACAGGGCATACTGGACCCTGGAGGCGCACAGTTGGCCTGATGCGTGGTGCCGGAACTGGTGGTACCGGGCTGGGAACACGCACCTCAAGGCGAGTGCGGGGTGCTGGACTGGAGGCCTGGTACGTGGGCTGGCACCGGAGGGCTGGTGCGAGGGACTGCCACAGGAGGGCTGGGTACGTTGGGCTGCCACAGGAGGCTGGTGCTTGGAGAAAGCACCAAATAGACCGGACCGTGGAGGCCACTACAGGTCTCAAGCACCGAGCGCTGCCCAACCCTACCTGGCTGGATGATCACTGTAGCCATGCCAGTGCGGCGAGGTGGAATAAGCCGCACTGGGCTATGTACCCGTACAGGAGCACCATGCGTAGGGCTGGTGCCATGTACCCCGGCCCGAGGAGACGCACTGGAGACCAGATGCGTAGAGCCGGTTTCATGGCACCTGGCTCGATGCCCAATCTAGCCGCCGGCATACGAGGTGCTGCTATGTACCGCACCGGCTATGCACACGTACAGGAGACACCGTGCGCTCTTCCGCATAACACAGTTCTGCCCGTACTCTCGCTCTCCACGGTAAGCACGGGAAGTTGGCGCAGGTCTCCTACCTGACTTCGCCACACTCCACATGTGCCCCCCCCCCCCCCACCCCCCCCCAAGACATTTTGGGGCTGCCTCTCGGCTTCCAGCCGCGCTTTCGTGCAGCCTCTTCATACCACCGCCTCTCCGCTTTCACTGCCTCCAGCTCAGCCTTTGGGCGGCGATATTCACCAGCCTGTGTCCAGGGTCCTTTTCCGTCCAGAATTTCCTCCCAGGTCCAGGAATCCTGTGATCGCTGCTGCTGCTGCTGCCCGTTACCACGCTGATGGTCCGGTTGTGGTGGGTGATTCTGTAACGGCTTTCGTCTTCCTCCTCTGACGAGGAGTAGTAGGAAGGATCGGAAGACCAATGCGCAGCGTGGTACTTATCCATATTTATTAGAATACTTTTCCAGAATGAACAAAAACAATAAACTGACGAAAACCAACGAAGCTACAGTCCCGAACTAGTGAACACAGAAAAAACAGGAACACACGAACAGGAACAATCACCCACAAAACMCAMYACAAAACAGGCTACCTAAATATGGTTCYCAATCAGAGACAAWGACTAACACSTGCCTCTGATTGAGAACCATATCAGGCCAAACAAGAAACCCCACATAGAAACAGAAAACATAGACTGCCCACCCCAACTCACGCCCTGACCATACTAAAACAAAGAAAAACCAAAATAACTATGGTCAGAACGTGACAGGTGTAAGTAACACATACTGTAAGAGGTGGTGGTAAGAGTCGTGGATGTGAGGTCATTGCTGTGAGAGACAGAGGCTGTAAAACAAAAGACTATCACAATGCTCTTTGAAACCTTCCATCAGGCCTTCATATGTGAGGTTTTTAAAACCAATGAATGTTATTCACTCAGACATACACTGCAGTGGCCTTCCTGACCTTCAGCGGGATGGAATTTGCATGAATAAAGCATACAGGTGGGAAAAGGGGATATTAAAAACAGAGCCCTCTATTTGGATAAAGGAAGAAGGCTGTGAAGAAAGAAGAGCACTGTGATTTCATGAGCAAACTGGATTTTCAAAGGTGCTGGGCTGGAGAGTCTTCAAGGCTGGAGCGTAGCATTAGAACTCTCCCCAATGCTCTGCTGAATTTGAATACTAACACAAGCATGTTTATACAGTTATACAGAAGTTTACATTCACCTTAGCCAAGTACATTTAAACTCATTTTTCACAATTCCTGACATTTAATCCTAGTAAAGATTCCCTGTTTTAGGTCTGTTAGGATCACCACTATTTTAAGAATGTGAAATGTCAGAATAGTATTATTGAGAATAATTTATTTCAGCTTTTATTTATTTAATCACATTCCCAGTGGGTAAGTTTACATACAGTCAACTAGTATTTGGTAGCATTGTCTTTAAGTTGTTTAACTTGGGTCAAACATTTCGGGTAGCCTTCCACAAGCTTCCCACATTTGTCCTGACAGAGCTGGTGTAACTGATTGAGGTCAGGGCTTTGTGATGGCCACTCCAATACCTTGACTTTGTTGTCCTTAAGCCATTTGCCACAACTTTGGAAGTATGATTGGGGTCATTGTCCATTTGGAAGACCCATTTGCGACCAAGCTTTAACTTCCTGACTGATGTCTTGAGATGTATCCACAATATATCCACATACTTTTCGTTCCTTATGATGCCATCTATTTTGTGAAGTGCACCAGTCCCTCCTGCAGCAAAGCACCCCCACAACATGATGCTGCCACCCCCGTGCTTCACGGTTGGGACGAGGTTCTTCGGCTTGCAAGCCTCCCCCTTTTTCCTCCAAACATAACGATGGTTATGGCCAAACAGTTCAGAGGACATTTCTCCAAAAAGTACGAACTTTGTCCCCATGTGCAGTTGCAAACCATTGTCCGGCTTTTTTATTGTGGTTTTGGAGCAGTTGCTTCTTCCTTGCTGAGCGGCCTTTCAGGTTATGTCGATATAGGACTTTATACTGTGGATAAAGATATTTTTGTATCTGTTTCCTCCAGCATCTTCACAAGGTCCTTTGCTGTTGTTCTGGGATAGATTTGCACTTTTCACACCAAAGTACATTCATCTCTAGGAGACAGAACGCTCTCCTTTCTGAGCGGTATGATGGCTGCATGTCCCATGGTGTTTATACTTGCGTACTATTGCTTGTACAGATGAACGTGGTACCTTCAGGCATTTGTAAATTGCTCCCAAGGATGAACCAGACTTGTGGAGGTCAATTTAAAATAATGCTGAGGTCTTGGCTGATTTCTTTTGATTTTCCCATGATGTCAAGCAAAGAGGCACTGAGTTCGAAGGTAGGCCTTGAAATACATTCACAGGTACACCTCCAATTGACTACAATTATGTAAATTAGCCGATCAGAAGCTTCTAAAGCCATGACAAAATTTTCTGGAATTTTCCAAGCTGTTTAAAGGCACAGTCAACTTAGTGTATGTAAACTTCTGACCCCCCCCCCAAAAAAAATTCAAATATATTACTATAAAAATCTATCTTTCATGAAATCACACATGAAAAACACCAAATTAAAGCTACACGTGTTGTGAATCCAGCCAACATGTCTGATTTCAGCCATTTTCCCAGCCAAAGATAGGAGTCACAAAAAGCAGAAATAGACATAAAATGAATCACTAACCTTTGATGATCTTCATCAGATGACACTCATAGGACATCATGTTACACAATACATGTATGTTTTGTTCGATAATGTGGATATTTATATCCAAAAATCTTAGTTTACATTGGCGCCAGAGCCACATCTAATAACAGAAATACTCATCATACACTTTGATGAAAGATACATGTTTTACAAGAATTAAAGATACACTTGTTCTTAATGCAACCGCTGTGTCAGATTTCCAAAAAACTTTACGGAAAAAGCACACCATGCAATAATCTGAGACGGCGCTCAGATATAACAACATTTCTCCGCCATGTTGGAGTCAACAGAAATAAGAAATTACATCATACATGTTCCCTTACCTTTGATGATCTTCATCAGAATGCACTCCCACGAATCCTAGTTCCACAATAAATCGTTGTTTTGTTCGATAATGTCCATTACTTGTGTCCAAGTAGCTACTTTTGCTAGCATGTTTAGTACACGTCCAAACGCTCGCGCAGATCCAGGCTAACGTCGGACGAAAACTTCAAAAAGTTATATTACAGGTCGAATAAACTTGTCAAACTAAGTAGAGAATCAATCTTCAAGATGTTGTTATCATAAATATTAAATAACGTTCCAACCGGAGAATTCCTTTGTGTCTACAGAAGTAATGGAACGCAAGGCGATATCATTTGGAATGCGCATGACCAAGAACTGGCACTCTGCCAGACCACTGATTGAAACGCCTCCCATCCGGCCCCACATCACAGTAGAGGCTTCATTTAACATTCTACAGACTGTTGACATCTAGTGGAAGGCGTAGGAMGTGCAAACAGATCCATATCTTACTGAGATTTGAATAGGCGATGAGTTGAAAATCGACCAGCCTCAGAATTCTCACTTCCTGTTTGGATTCTTTCTCAGGTTTTGCCTGCCATATGAGTTCTGTTATATTCACAGACATCATTCAAACAGTTTTAGAAACTTCAAAGTGTTTCTATCCAATAGTAATAATAATATGCATATATTAGCATCTGGGACAGAGTAGGAGGCAGTTCACTCTGGGCAAGCTATTCATCCAAAAGTGAAAATGCTGCCCCCTATCACAAAGAAGTGGTTGAAAAACGAGTTTTAATGGCTCCAACTGAAGTGTATGTAAACTTTCGACTTCAACTGTAAATCAAAGACACTCATCCATCGTTTCAAGTTTCCCTCTTTAATGGCGTGACCACAAATACACTTCAAGTAGAACTCAAAAGTGCTGGTATTCCCAAAGAGACCTGCATTCAAATAATATTTGGTTTCTTTGAAATACTTCAGCTGTGCTTGATTGAGCTTGCCTGGCTCAATGGAACCACTTTAATAGTTGAAAATGAATGCAAAAGTGCAAACCCATCTACCTGGCACTCCAGACAGGCTCAATCAAACTCTGAAACGTATTTGAAAGAAAATAAATACTACAGGTGTGCCCCCAAATCCTCACTGACCTCCAGTAGGAACTTCTCAGCTTCCGATGCCCGGCCCGATGCCACACACTGGAAGGTGGCATTCTGCCCAGCGTTGACCTCCTCATCCCCCAGCCGGGAGAAGTGGGGCGCCTTATCTGTAGGAACAGAACGAGAGAGTAGAGATCAAAGGACTGCTGTGCCATGACAGACAGCCAATCACAATGCCAGCCACCCAGACCAACAAAATAAATGCTTTTTTTCAAAATACGTTTTACAAAGTTATGTGTGCCAAAACGCCCATGTCCTTCATTTCGAGGGCTTTGCAGCTATACTAGGGCTCCCGAGTGGCGCAGCGGTCTAAGGCATTTCAGTGCTAGAGGCGTCACTACAGACCCTGGTTCTATCCCGGGCTGTATCACAACCGGCTGTGATCAGGAGTCCCATAGGGGCGGCGCACAATTGGCCCAGCATCGTCCTGGTTAGGGGAGAATTTGGCCAGGATAGGCTGTCATTGTAAAATAAGAATTTGTCTTAACTGACTTGCCTAGTTAAATAAAAAATAAAATACTAAATTTCGTGATTTCTAAAGAGCTGCAGTAAATTTTCATAAATCAGACTTTGTTCCAGCTTCATTACCAGTGTGAGATGTGTGTGACTGTGAAAGTATGAAATGTCACCTTCGGCAGCTTTTCACATTMTACAACAACGTAATTCAAACTTTTATGTTTAATTAGATAAGAATCAGAGACTAATTTTCTCCCATGAAGAATCTCACCGCTGGTTGGAGAAGGACTCATTGACATATTGCTTGTTCTCTCCCTTTATTGTCCTACAATAAACCCATAAAGAGATCCAATACCCATCCAATACACAACCTAGAAATGAATTGCTGGCGGCTACTATTCTCAACAACCTTTCACCGTGGCGATATGTCATAACACGGGCGTCAATGGAAGTTAGGTGAACATCCTTCAGCCAGATCCCCAGACTCCAGAGAACTCAGAAATCAGGCTCAAGAACATTGTTGCTGATGAACAAACAGCACTCTTCTAATAAGGACGAGCTCCGCAGTGAGTCAGAGTGTGGGTGCTGCAGCAGCAATCCCACCCAGCTACACTGTGATTAACATTGGAGCTCTCCTACTCCTCCACAGCTCTATGAGACGGACTTCCCGCAGAGCCTAACCACTGGGTTAGAGCCTCCAGCAGAGGCCACAAAATGGAGGACAACCCAACCTGTCAATCAAAGGGATTGACAGACAGGAGACGTTACTTTAGAGGTGGAGTAGTAGTGAAATCAAAATGAGAGAGGTGATTGTTTCAAGTCCTGCTCTTCCATGGTCAGTGTTTCATTACACTGTTGCTTTCTGGCAGAGAGAGAGAATTTGTTGATCTACTTTGTGTAAATAGGCAGGGGGAGAGGCGAAGATGCCTCTTGCATTTGTAGTCCACAGGTGGTCATGTTTCCCATGAACGACTCCCCCGTCTAAGGTTAATTCATAATTCATCGTAGCTATGAGCCACCATAAACAAACACAAAAACTAATGTCATAAAAAAACAGGTCCTTCTGTTGACTAAAGAACTTGGTAGTACAAATGTKTCAGATCACATCCCGGGGACTCTTTACCATGATAAATATTTCATTTGACTGCAACACTGGTTTCAGAGTAAAAGACTAGGACTATGGAGACTACAGCAGAAGTGTCAAGCGTGCTTAGCAGTTTCAACCAGAATTTGCAAGAAGGAAGGAGCTTGGTGGCTTTTCTTCTTTTTTTTTCACTTCACTTTTGTCTCCTTTCCCTGTGACAAATGGTGCAGGCTGGCCGTGTGCCACCGTAGACAGTACTGCGCCCAGGTCCTGATGACAGTCTTAATTATTTAATGGTAGCACTGAGGGGGTGTAGAAAATACCATCTGCTCTCCATGGGAAACGCAGGGAACCACTGGGTGGCTAGGCAGGGACATAGTTAGCATCTCTGATTTAAATCCCATACAGTAGAAACTCTACTGTACAAAAATATAAACGCAACATGTAAAGTGTGGAAACATTTTTAATTGACTAAAATAAAAGATCCCAGAAATGTTCCATATGCACAAAAAGCTTTTTCGCAAATTTGTTTACATCCCTGTTAGTGAGCATGTCTCCCTTGCCAAGATAATCCATCCACCTGACAGGTGTGACATATCAAGAAGCTGATTAAACAGCATGATCATTACACAGGTGCACCTTGTGCTGGGGACAATAAAAGGCCACTCTAAATGTGCAGTTTTGTCACACAACACAATGCCACAGATGTCTCAAGTTTTGAGGGCGTGTGCAATTGGCATGCTGACTGCAGGAATGTCCAACAGAGCTGTTGCTAGAGAATTTAATGTTTCTGTACCATAAGCCATCTCCAACGTACAGAGTTTGCCAGTACATCCAACCGGCCTCACAACCGCAGACCAAGTGTAACCTCGCCAGCTTGGGGGGGGGGGGTTGCTGAGGAGTATTTATGTCTGTAATAAAGCCATTTTGTGGGGAAAATCTCATTTTGATTGGCTGGGTGGACCTGGCTCCTAAGAGGGTGGGCCTATAACCTCCCAGGCCCACCCATGGCTTCGCCCCTGCCCAGATATGTGAAATTAATAGATTAGGACCAAATGAATTTATTTCAGTTGACTGACTTCCTTCTTTGAACTATAACTGATCCTCCAATTACACTGTTCCGAAACCCTCATGACAAGGGAAAAAAAGCCCAGAGTATATCCTCACCTCACGCTCAAGTCACTTATAATAGAGTCACGTATATCTAACTACACTAAAGGTGTTAACTGAATTCCAAGTGAGTGAGCTGGCAGATCACTTTTTGATCAGCAGTACAGTATGTCGGGGGACAAACATGTCACAGGGAGAGAGAAGCTTTGTCCAGGGTTTAAGCTCAGGCGTGTTAGCCACTGGTGTTACTGCTTTTCCCAGGAATTGTCTACTTCTCTAGGACTGATAGCACACTAAGCCTGTGTTATCCAAGGTACACTGTGCACACACAGACAGACTTAACCACTGTATAACAGCAGTGAGAAACCACCTAGTGAACAAACCACCACAGGTCTTCTCCTAGAGAAGTGGTTCCCAGACTTTTTATAGTCCCGTACCCCTTCAAACATTCAACCTCCAGCTGCGTACCCCCTAGCACCAGGGTCAGAGCACTCTCAAGTGTTGTTTTTTGCCATCATTGTAAGCCTGCCACACACACACTATACTATACATTTCTTAAACATAAGAATGAGTGTACGTTTTTGTCACAACCCAGCTCGTGGGAAGTGACAAAGAGTTCTTATAGGATCAGGGCACAAATAATAATATAATATATATTTCTCTTTTTTTTACCATCTTACATATAAAACCTTATTTGTTCATTGACAATTGTGAATAACTCACCACAGGTTAACGAGAAGGGTGTACTTGAAAGGATATACATAACGCTGCAATGTTGAGTTGTATAGGAGAGTTTCAGTCTTAAATCATTTTCCACACACAGACTGTGCCTGTATTTAGTTTTCATGCTAGTGAGGGCCGAGAATACAAACATAGGTACGTCGTTGCAAAGGGCATCAGTGTCTTAACAGCGAGATTTGCCAAGGCAGAATACTCTGAGCGCAGCCCAATCCAGAAATCTAGCAGTGGCTTCTGATTAAATTAAATTTTTGCAGAACCGCTTGTTGCAATTTCGAATAGGCTCTCTTGTTCAGATATCGGTAAGTTGACTAGAGGCAGGGCATGAAAGGGATAACAAATCCAGTTGTTTGTGTTATCCGCTTCGGGAAAGTACCTGCGTAATTGCGCACCCATCTCACTCAGGAGCTTCGCTATATCACATTTGACGTTGTCTGTAAGCTTGAGTTCATTTGCACACAAAAAATCATACAATAATGGAAAGATGATGGACCTGTGTGTTGTCCTTGAGTAACAGGGTTATATTGGTGACTCCCCTTGCCACTTTATTGTTAAGCCAATGGATTTTTGGTTTTAGTATTGTTTTGCCTTCACCTACTCAACATGGTATGTTATTGTCTGGTTTGCGTGGCTTGCTTACGAGGGAGGATGTTTCAGTTAGAATCGTCCCAGTGAACAAGCGCCAAACCAGTGTGCGTGAGTGCAGAGTTGGATGGTGAGCCGTGCATTGCATGACGTGCAATTTTGTGCTTTTTCTATCCGAATAAATCTCCATGACTGATGCTACAATTTGGAGTTCGTGTCGATGATTGATTTTACACAACACAAGAAGAGTACTGTTACACTTGTTAATGCAGACAGAGAAGAGCTCCAACTTCTTAATCATAGCCTGAATTTTGTCCCGCACATTGAATATAGTTGCGGAGAGTCCCTGTAATCCTAGATTCAGATCATTCAGACGAGAAAAAACATCACCCAGATAGGCCAGTTATGTGAGAAACTCGTCATCATGAAAGCGGTGAGACAAGTGAAAATGATGGTCAGTAAAGAAAACTTTATGCTTGTCTCTCAATTCTAAGAAATGTGGCAATACTTTGCCCATTGATAACCAGTCCACTTCTGTATGTTGTAAAAGCGTTACGTGGTCGCTGCCCATATCATTGCATAGTGCAGAAAATACATGTGAGTTCAGGGGCCTTGCTTTAACAAAGTAAACCATTTTGACTGTAGTGTCCAAAACGTCTTTCAAGCTGTCAGGCATTCCATTGGCAGCAAGAGCCTCTCGGTGGATGCTGCAGTGTACGAAAGTGGCGTCGGGAGCAACTGCTTGCACGCGCGTTACCACTCCACTATGTCTCTCTATCATGGCTTTTGCGTCAAAGTCCATTTGATGTCACAAAGCTGTCTAGTACTTAAAACATATCCTCTCCTGTTGTGCTGGTTTCCAGTGGTTTGCAGAAGAGGACGTCTTCCTTAATTGACCCCCATAAACATAACGGACATATACCAGGAGCTGTTTCCGGCCCTCCACGTCTGTTGACTCATCCAGCTTTAATGCATAGAATTTACTTGTATGCGAAGCAGTAATTGTTTCAGAACATATCCTGCCATGTCAATGATGTGTCGTGAAACAGTGTTGTTGATGAAGGTTTGTCTGTAAAGTTTTTTGGGCCTTTCCCCAAGCATTGTCCCAGCCATATCCGCGGCAGCAGGAATAATTAAGTCATCCACAATAGTATGGGGCTTGCCTGTCCTAGCCACTAGGTAGCTCACCATATAAGACGCTTCTAGCCCCTTCTTATTAATAGTATCTGTTGCTTTTATACATGTCTTACTACTCGAAAGCCGTTATAATTCTCCCTCAAAAAACTCCCGTGGCTTATTTTTCAAATTGGCATGTTTTGTTTCTAAATGTCTGCGTAAGAGTGAAGGTTTCATTGAGTTGTGAGATAGTATTTTTGCACATATAACACACTGTGGCTGAGGAAAAGCAATACTCCCAATATAAGTGAACCCCAAATCAATGTAGTTCTTATCATATTTACGCCTCTTCGATGGTCCAACATCCCTGTCTGTTGTTCGGTGCTTTCCCGGGAAAGGGGGCAGTAGCTCTTCGGCTGCGTCAGATCGCGCAGTAGAGCGCACGGTGTCTCCTGTACGTGTGCATAGCCCGGTGCGGGTTATTCCACCTCCCCGCACTGGTAGGGCTAGATTGAGCATTGAGCCAAGTGCCATGAAGCCGGCTCTACATATCTGGCCACCAGTACGTCTCCTTGGGCCGGCTTACATGGCACCAGCCTTATGCATGGTGTCCCCGGTTCGCCTACATAGCCCGGTGCGGGTTATTCCACCTCCCCGCACTGGTCGGGCGATGGGAGCATTCAACCAGGTAAGGTTGGGCAGGCTCAATGCTCAAGGGAGCCAGTACGCCTGCACGATCCGGTATTTCCGGTGCCACCTTCCGCCCCGGCCCAGTACCACCAGTGCCTACACCACGCACCAGGCTTCCAGTGCGTTTCCAGAGCCCTGTTCCTCCTCCACGCACTATTCCTATGGTGCGTGTATCCAGTTCGGTGCCTCCAGTTCCGGCAACACGCACTAAGCCTCCTGTGCGTCTCCAGAGCCCTGTACGCACTGTTCCTTCTCCCCGTACTCTTCCTGATGTGCGTGCCCTCAGCCGGTGCCACCAGTGCCGGTACCACGCACCAGGCCTATAGTGCGCTTCGAGAGGTCAGTGTGCCCTGTCCCTGCTCCACACTAGCCTTGAAGTGCGTGTCTCCAGTCCGGTGCCTCCAGTTTCCGGCACACGCACCAGGCCTACAGTGCGCCTCAGTGGGCTAGGTCTGTAGTCTGCCCAACGCCGTCTGAGCCATCCGTCCTCCAGCGCAATCTGAGCCATCCGTCTCCCCAGCGCCATCTGAGCCATCCGTCTCCAGCGCCATCTGAGCCATCCGTCTCCCCAGCGCCATCTGAGCCATCCGTCTCCCCAGCGCCATCTGAGCCATCCGTCTCCCAGCGCATCTGAGCCATCCGTCTGCCCAGTGCCGTCTGTGCCATCCGTCTGTCCGAGCCATTAGAGCCGCCCGTCTGTCCCGAGCCTCAGAGCTGTTCGTCAGTCAGGAGCCGCTAGAGCCATTCGTCAGTCAGGATCTGCCAGAGCCGCCAACCAGACAGGATCTGCCAGAGCCGCCAACCAGACAGGATCTGCCAGAGCCGCCACCAGACAGGATCTGCCAGAGCCGCCAACCAGACAGGATCTGCCAGAGCCGCCAACCAGACAGGATCTGCCAGAGCCGCCAACCAGACAGGATCTGCCAGAGCCGCCAACCAGCAGGATCTGCCAGAGCCGCCAGGAGCCATGAGCGTCCAGAGCCGTCAGCCAGCCATGAGCGTCCAGAGCCGTCAGCCAGCCATGAGCGTCCAGAGCCGTCAGCCAGCCATGAGCGTCCAGAGCCATCGCCAGCCATGAGCGTCCAGACCGTCAGCACGCCATGAGCGTCCAGAGCCGTCAGCCAGCCATGAGCTGCCCTCAGCCCAGAGCTGCTATTTATCCAGAACTGCCCCTCAGTCCAGAGCTGTCTCTCAGTCCGGAGCTGCCCTTCAGTCCGGAGTTGCCCCTCTGTCCTGAGCTACCTCTTTATCCTGACCTACCTCTCTGTCCTGAGCTACCTCTCTGTCATGAGCTACCTTATCCCGGTGCTGCCCCTTATCTTGAGGTTACTCGTTAAAGTAAGTGGGTGTAATAGGAGGGTGGTCATTCTAAGGGGGAAACGTAAGCTGGGATTGACTATGGTGGGGTGGGGACCTCGCCCAGAGCTGGCCACCACCGTGGTCAGATGCCCACCCAGACCCTCCCCTAGACTTTGTGCTGGTGCGCCCGGAGTTCGCACCTTAAGGGGGGGGTTTATGTCACGTTCCTGACCTGTTTTCTGTTAGTTTTTGTATGTGTTAGTTGGTCAGGACGTGAGTTTGGGTGGGCAGTCTATGTTTTCTGTTTCTATGTTGGTTTTGGGTACCTGATATGGTTCTCAATTAGAGGCAGGTGGTTTTCATCTCCTCTGATTGAGCATCATATTAAGGTAGGTGTTTTCACTTTGTTTGTCGTGGGTGGTTGTCTTCCGTGTCTGTGTATGTTGCACCACACGGGACTGTTTCGGTTTGTTAGTTCGTTTGATGTAGTCTGTTCCTGTTCGTGAGTTCTTCGTGTCTTTATGTAAGTTCCATGTTTAGGTTTCGTCTACGTCGTTTTCTTATTTTGTAGTTTGTTGAAGTGTTTTCGGTTTTCGTCTGTACTTTAATAAACTTAATTATGTATTCACAACCCGCTGCATTTTGGTCATCCGATCCTTCTCTCCTCTCCTCGTCCGAGGAGGAGGAAGATCTAGACACCCGTTACAAGAACAGCTTTTGCAAAACACACATTTTGCCCTTTCATTCTAGAAAATGGATCAAAAAAATGGCAAGTCCATGGCAACTAATGGATAACACTTTATTTAATATTTATTTTGACAGGTAGTCATGCTGAGAGTCATGCACTTCCACAGATGAGCGCTACATTTGACAAAAAATACAAACACAACAATACACATCAATAATCACTATGTATAATACAGTATATAATACAGAGGAGAGAAGAGCTAAAGAGCTGTTTAGAACTCTAAGTTCTGCATACTTAGAGGGTACATATACTTTGTGGGATAAATCAGAAAGAGTTTACTATTTTTCCATCTCTAACCTTGAGTCAGTTGGGAACATTTATGAGTGCTCTTGAGACTAAATCACAGGGGAGTGGCTGGAGCTGAAGAGGCAAGTGTATGTGGTGAGTGTTTTGGGCAAATGTCAATCACATCAAACCTGGACCCACATTGCAATCAACCAATGAAAAGGTCAAGCTTCCATTAGCGTTCTCTTCCTCTTTATCAAATGGAACTAACTCTCTTCATTTCACTCTCTATACAGTATCTGTCTCTACATTTTCTATTTTATACTGTTACTTAATCCCCAACCACCTCCCTCCTCTTATACATTGGTGATGGTACTCACAACAGGGATAGGTCAGGAGCATGATGTCATCAATGACGATGTAGCCTCGCCGCTCCCTGGAAACAGTCGCTTCGATCAGGACCTGGGAAGTAGAATTAAAACAAATAAGTGAGATGCCATGGAGGGGTAAATATTGAAACTCATTTGATTGCTGTCATCCTTTATACAATTGAATGAAGCTTTGGCATTCGTTTTGAAGCATTTCAAAAAATGTAAGAGGCATTTGCATCAATTCAAACTGTCGTCCTTCTGAGGCAGACATCTTAATTATTATCACAAAGCTCTAGACAATGCATTGCACAGTTACTGACCCACAAGATAGGTGAGGGAAAAAAGAGAGAGGACCAAGGACCCACATCTTTAAGAATGGATACAAATTTGACACTAACAATTACAGAGATATGTGTGTAAACAGTAACCTGGTTTCTGTAGTATCATACACTGAGTATTCAAAACAATAGGAACACCTTCCTAAAATTGAAGTTGCTCTCTCCCCCTTTCCTTCAGAACAACCTCAATTCGTCAGGGCATGGACTCTACAAGGTGTCGAAAGCGTTTCACAGGGATGCTTTACCATGTTGACTCCAGTGCTTCCCACAGTTGTGTCAAGTTGGATGGATGTCCTTTGGGTGGTGGCCCATTCTTGATACACACGGGAAACTGTTGAGTGTGAAAAACCCAGCAGCGCTGCAGTTCTTGACACAAACCGGTGCGCCTGGAACCTACTACCATACCCCATTCAAAAGGCACTTAAATCTTTTCTCTTGCTTATTCACAATCTGAATGGCACACATACTGTACACAATCCATGTCTCAATTGTCTCAAGGCTAAAAACACTTTAAACCAACTAGGCTCGTAATTTAACAATTGTATTCGTATTTACAGATGGCATAAATGTTTGTTATTAAGGCACATAAAGTTTCACATGTTCCAGAAGGCATTTCTGCCAAACAAAGCATTTAGATTTAAAAAAAAAAGTTTACTCTCAAATGGCTCTACTGTGAAGTAGTGACACGCGACATACGCCTAGTTTCCTGAAACGAGGCACATATCATACTAATTTGAGAGTTCCGGATTTACATTTACTATGTTACTTCTAGTCTATGAGACCATGCTGTCAGAAAAGGTCTGCAACTTGAGACATTATTTGTCACACTGAAAAATAAACGAGGAGGAGCACAGTGAGAGAAAACAAACCAGGGGAGAGAAAGGAAAAATAGTGAAGAGATGGAAGGAGATGGGGGAGAGCACAGCTCCAGATCTAGTTGGCAGACTTGGTGGGCTCGATAACATCTTTAATATTTGATAACAAGGTTCCAGCTATCGCAGACACCTCCACCAATAAGAGGGAGAAATATATGGCTGAGCACGACAGACGGGAAAGATCTCAAATCAAATACATTCTAAAGTGATCTTACTCTCTCTCTCTCTTCCATTTTCCACTTGCCCCACACAACTCTCTCTTGATGTTAGGGGACACAACAGCAATAGGAGAAAGTGAAGTAGCGTAGCACCTGTCACCAGAGTGATATGAATATCGAAGCTTAATCTTATCACAACCAACGCTGTGTTGTTGTCTCAGGTTAGGCAACAATAAAAGTGGCCAGACATACACTAGATAGAAACATGAAGCCTTCAAAGTCGTGAACAAGGAAAAGGAAAGCGTGGAGTGAATCGTATTGCAGATAGATTACTAGGCTGAACAATGATAAGAGAGAATTTATGTGGCTTTTGAGTATGTCAATCTACTATAGTTGGCTCTGTTGATTTACAGAGAATGGAGCAATATTCTTTTTTAAAATTGCATTCCACTCTTTAGACACTGTTTTATGTTACAGACATAAACATTGAGAATGTGTGCTATAAAACAACTCTATCCTCCTACGTTCAAGGATTATGATTAAATCAACAGGCCCTGAGAATATGTAATTGTAATAAAGTTACTGGGAATATTTTTTAATCTTTAAGCCATTCATTACAAATATCTTTTTTTTTTTAATCAACTACAGTGTGATCGCAGCATCGAAGGGAAAGTACATCCAGGAATGCCTTGAAAGATTTAAGGAAGTTATATTTTAAGACTTCATAGGTTTATCATACGGTCAATTTACTGTGCATTGGGTTTACTAGCATGATGGGCATGACAGAGGAACATTATTCTCTCCATCCTTAGTAGACCCTGACTCTCTGGCGACAGAGCAAATCTGCAAATCGACAGAGCAAATCGACAGAGCGACAGAGCAAATCTGATGATCTATCACTTCAAATCCAAAGAGATTCCATTAAGCTTGCTGCATGGCTACCTTTAATATTTAAAGTCATACGGGTTGCAGCTAAGAGCTCCTTGGTGAATACAGAGAGAGAGAGAGATAGAGGCGTGCCGGGTCAGATCGAGTCATGTTCAACTCCACTCCGCTTGACTCTCTCCAGCATTGTTGGTTGTTTATTTAACCGTTTTCATCGGCATGACTCTTTATGTAACTACAGAAAGGGGACATCATTATTTTTTGCAGAGAAGGGACTCAAAAGCGGAAAGACCGTATCAGACAGATCATTTGAGATTTATTTATTCACTGCTGCTACACTATACTAGCCATGGTCAGTACATGAACCGATCAGTTCATTAATTTCCCTATAGGCCAAAAGGTTTCAAATTTGCCAAAAACTAGAAGATGTATTATTCTGGATAAATAACATCACAGTATCTTCATTTTGAAGGTGATCGCAGCCTACAGTTTAAACAGTTTCTTAACAGGTTGTATTTTCCAAGAACGGTCAAGTGTGTTGCTGCAACCAGTCTTCAGACTCATCTGCTCCTCCTCATCTGCCCATTATTCCTTCCTTCTCCTAAGTGATGCCTCTCCTCGGTAGCCCTGGTGTAATGCTGACTCACACATGAGCCATCACTGGGCTGCTTATGAATCTGTGAAGCAGCATGTACCAAGACAGAGGGCAGAGAGAAGGAGGACACAGAGTTAGAATTAGAAGGAAGAGGAGTGTTGTAAAGCAAGCCAAAGGAAGACACATCAAAAATAAGCCAGAGGAACCTTGTTTATCCCTAGTTTTTCTGCTATAGGAAACTGCCATGGCCACATTAATGGTCGTTAAACTGAGTTGATGAATTGTTCTGCTAAAGAGAGCATTGAAGTCAGAGCTGGTCTGAGTGTGGTGTGATTGACAATGCCATTTATTGGGTAGAGCTTGTAATTCTCTCATGTAGTGATACATTTACTGAGATGACTCTCGAGCAAATATTAAGTTGAGAGAAAGGGCGAGCTCGTCAATGCTTTGCGTACGTCAGACATTATCGAAGTGATGGCCCTCTGCCCACCCACACGTGTTGACAACTTTGTGTGTTGTGTGTGTTTGTTGTGTTGTGTGTGTGTCAAGTTTAAATACCCCTCATTGTCAGGCCATGTAGTGATAGTTCCACAGTGTCATCCTACCTTTGGCTCCTGTTTGTACAAACTATTATTTACACTTGAAGGTCAGATCCTGCAGAACAGTATGGAAGTTAATTAAGTCGAAGGGTTTGACAGTTCTCAAAAAAACGCACACTTCTCAACTTAATTGCTTTTTGACAGCTCCGCAGAGTTTGCAGAAAATATACATGTAATTTATGGCCCGGTCGCACCATCCGAAGGTCAATAGAAAGCGCACAGGTACCAACAGTGGCTGCCAGGAAATTTGCTTCTGAGTGGATAATGACTTGCCACTGAGGGAGTGAAGTTGTGTTGTGTATTCCAACTGCTGATGTACAGTTAGCAGAGGCAGTCTCAGTAGGTTAAACTGTAACAAGCCTGGCCATATATAAACCAGTTAGGCCCTTTTAGTGCTAACCTAGCCTACATTTACCAAGGGAGGATTGATCATTAAACTGAGCTAGCTTTGCATGTGATTATCAACAAGGTCTTCCCGTGGCGTACAGTATCTCACTGTTGGAGAACAGTAAAGTTAACACACACAGTCCTGGATGATCAGGCTCAGCTTTTGGCTGGTTACCCTTATGCTGTATAGTTGTCTTAATATCTAACACCTTCACTAGGCCTTAAATAAAACCTTATACGGACTACATTAACATCATATATGAAATGTAAGTAAATGGGATCAGAATGAGCCTGTTTGATTCTAGCCACTATTATGTATAGCTGACGCAGTGGGAAAATTGAAGCATGCTGTGTAACGACTGAAAGTAGCAGTGAAGTGATGCCACTGGGAGGGATTTACCTGGTACTCATTGGGCCAGAAGGTGCTGACAGCCAGCTCCACTTGGTGCCACTGTCGTCCGTGGGACCCCGACGTGTTCCATACTGGGCTACCCAGCGGGCCGCCGTTGACCCGAACGTACGCCCGCAGTGCCCCTGGACTGTGGCCATCGCGGCTGTACAGGAAGTAGCTGAACTGGACGCAGTGTGTGTCGTTTTCACTCAGCGTCTGCAGCAGGAGCTGGGCGCGATGCCCTGCAGCATGCTGGGAAGAGTTCACCAGCATATATGAACCTGGAGGGATGAGAGAGAAACAAGTTTAATGTCACACGAGGGTCAGAGATAATGCATACTGTAATGCCATGACCCCAACCTCAGCGATGAGCAAAATGTCTGTTTATGCATTTGTGTTTCACCATTGGGGGGTGCATGAACTGATTAACCTGACTCATCCTTCAAGTTCCCTTTGGGTTATGATACAGTGTTCTGAAATGTAATTGTAAGCCATGTAAGTTATTCTGAATGTGTTTACAAGTACTGTATCATTCATTTTGGCCAAATAACGTAACTAGAGTAGAAGTGCATTTTTCAACCCATTTTATAAAGGAATCATTCAAATTTCTGCTGAGGATAGAATAGAAGCACTAAAGATCTCAATGACATATCCCTCCTAAGAGAGTAACCTCTCTTCAGATGCTAGCCTCACTGACAACGTTTACATGCCCACCAATATCCCATTATTATTCGGGATAGTCAAAAATTTTGTTTTTGAGTTGACACATATAAACATCATATCCCGTTTGCAATAACCTTAAAAAGCTTGTATCACGGTTATGAGAAACCTGGATAAGATGCCTGACATATGCTGATCTTAGAAAGGATACTGTGGCATGTAAACATCTTATCCAATTTACTGTTGTTTTTTGCAGGCTAAGTTTCGCATATAATGGGTGTTGTGTCATCATGTTTTCATCTGATTGTCAAACAATTCACTTTAAAAAAAGTAGGCTACCTGCGCAGTTCGATCCACCATAATTACATAATAATTTATTTTGTTGATACTCCGTACTGGATCGTATAGCCTACTGGCTACTTTCACCCCTAATTTAGAAAACTTTGTGCTTATCATTTCTGACATTTGGTAAGCCATATTATAACTGATGACATTTGGTAAACCATATGATAATTTCCAACATTTGGTAGGCCATTTGTTTGTCAACTATAGTTAGATACTAGCAGCTTCTCTTCTGTCATAACTTGTTGCCCCAGAATTCTAAATGAAGTGGAGCTCACCAGTTAAATGTGCAACCAGAGGGAAAAAAAACACTGGACCACCTTTACTGCATTTGTCAAATCTGACCATAATGCTATCCTCCTGATTCCTGCTTACAAGCAAAAGTTAAAGCAGGAAGCACCAGTGACTAGATCAATAAAAAAGTGGTCAGATGAAACAGATGCTAAGCTACAGGACTGTATTGCTAGCACAGACTGGAATATGTTATGGGATTCCTCCAATAGCATTGAGGAGTACAGCACAGCAGCCAGTGCATCGATAACGTCGTCCCCAAAGTGACTGTGCATATATACCCCAACCAGAAGCCATGGATTTCAGGCAACATTTGCTCGTCGGATGTGGCAGGGATTGCAAACATTTAAAGACTACAAAGGGTAGCACAGCCGAGAGCTGCCCAGTGACACGAGCCTACCAGAAGAGCTAAGCAACATCTATACTCGCTTCGAGACAAAAAACACTGAAACATGCATGAGAGCTCCAGCTGTTCCGGAAGACTGTGAGATCACGCTCTCCACAGCCGATGTGAGTAAGACCTTTAAACAGGTCAACATTCACAAGGCCGCAGGGCCAGACGGATTAACAGGATGTGTACTGCCAGCATGCGCTGACCAACTGGCAAGTGTCTTCACTGACATTTTCAACCTTTCTCTGTCTAAGTCTGTAATACCAACATGTTTTAAGCAGCCCACCATAGTGCCTGTGCCCAAGAACACTAAGGTAATCTGCCTAAATGACTACTGACCCGTAGCACTCACATCTGTAGCCATGAAGTGCTTTGAAAGGCTGGTCATGGCTCACATCAACACCATTATCCCAGAAACCCTAGACCCACTCCAATTTGCATACCGCCCCAACAGATCCACAGATGATGCATTCTCTATTGCACTCCACACTGCCCTTTCCCACCTGGACAAAAGGAACACCTATGTGAAAATGCTATTCATTGACTACAGCTTAGCGTTCAACAGCATAGTGCACTCAAAGCTCATTAATAGGCTAAGGACCCTGGGATTAAACACCTCCCTCTGCAACTGGATCCTGGACGGCCCGACCCAAGGTGGTAAGGGTAGATAACAACACATCCGCAACATTGATCCTCAACACGGGGGCCCCTCAGGGGTGCGTGCTCAGCCCCGTTCCTGTACTCCCATTTCACTCATGACTACACGGCCAGGTACAACTCCAACACCATCATTAAGTTTGCTGATGACACAACAGTGGTCAGCCTGATCACCGACAACAAGGAGACAGCCTATAGGGAGGAGGTGAGAGACCTGACCATGTTGTGCAAGGACAACAATATGATCAAGACAAAGGCGATGATTGTGGACTACAGAAAAAGGAGGACCGAGCACGCCCCCATTCTCATTGACGGGGCTGTAGTGGAGCAGGTTGAGAGCTTCAAGTTCCTTGTCGTCCACATCACCAAAAAACTAACATGGTCCAAGCACACCAAGACAGTCATGAAGAGGGCACGACAAAATCTATTCCCACTCAGGAGACTGAAAAGATTTGTCTTGGGTCCTCAGATCCTCAAAATGTTCTACAGCTGCACCGTCAAGAGCATCCAGAAGGGTTGCATCACTTCCTGGTATGGCAACTGCTCGGCCACCAACCGCAAGGCACTACAAAGTGTAGTTCGAATGGTCCAGTACACCAGGAAGGCCCTAAAAATTGTTAACGACTCCAGCCACCCTAGTCATAACCTGTTCTCTCTGCTACTGCATAGCAAGCGGTAGCAGAGAGCCAAATCTAGGTCCAAGAGGCTGCTGAACAGCTTCTACCCCCAAGCCATAAGACTCCTAAACATCTAATCAAATGGCTACTCTCCTCCCCCCACCCCCCGCTGCTACTCTCTGTTGTTATCATCTATGCATAGTCACTTTAATAACTCTACCTACATGTACATATTACCTCAACTAACCAGTACCCCCACACATTGACTCTGTACCGGTACCCCCCTGTATATAGTCTCGCTCTTGGAGAAAAAGCAATAACTTCCGAACAGTGGAAAGTGGTCCTGTGCAAAATGTCCAAATTTCACCAATTTGACCAGTTTTAACAAAATTAAAAGCTGAAAAAACTATGAAACAGGAAAATGATGGGTGCATATATTTGGGTGCATATTTTATGTGGTTGAAATACTGTCTGCTTGCATAACAGTGTCAATGATAAGACACACACAAATTCACATTTTCTCAAGAGATGCTGAAAGAAAGAAATCATATTTCTGTTCCCAAGACAAAATTACATTTGTGTATAATTTTACTGCAAGAAATGCATAATTCTGAAGGAGTTCATATAATATTACACTAAATGTGAGAGGATATAGGCCAACAGTCAGTGTCCATATTTCAGTTACTATTTCATTTGATTGATTGATTTTTATTTTACTAGGCAAGTCAGTTAAGAACAAATTCTTATTTTCAATAACGGCCTAGGAACAGTGGTTTAACTGCCTTGTTCAGGGGCAGAACGACAGATTTTTACCTTGTCAGCTGGGGGATTTGATGATGCAACCTTTCGGTTACTAGTCCTTACCACTAGGCTACCTGCCGCTCCATATTTAACCCATATGAACTTAAATTATGAATATTCTGTTTAAATACAGTAGTATATCTCACAAGGTTGAAAAGTAATGAAAATAAATGTTCACCAAGAGACAATGAAGAGAAAGTTAGGTGTTTTTAAATAATATGAATGTGCAAACACACTGACACATGCACGACTGTGTGGCAGGCATTTAATCAGCCTGCTATGGCTATTTAAAACAAAGGGAGGAGTACTCTAACTGGCTAGATATTTACAGCAGCAAGGTGAGGCTGAGGTTGGTGAGGGTAACCACTGATGAAACATGAGTCCACTAAGACCCAGAACTCAAACCCCAAAGCCCCTTGTAATTACAACAACACAACCTCCTCACCAATCGCCTAGCATCTGTCCTCCATCAAGTCTGTCCCCACAAACGTGACAAAAACAACAATGCCAGGAGATCCTGTGTACCAACATAATCAAGGTTGTTGTCTTTGCACTCCAAGGTCTCTGTTTTTCCATTCAGAAATGTACAGTTGAAGTCGGAAGTTTACATACACTTTAGCCAAATACATTTAAACTCAGTTTTTCACAATTCCTGACATTTAATCCTAGTAAAAATTACCTGTCTTAGGTCAGTTAGGATCACCTACAACAAGTACTGACCTCACTTCAAGATGTTGCAAAGGTTAAAGGATTGACCCTGGTGGACTGTGAAATATGACAACTTTAGATAACTTGAATGCTGCAGTGATGGACATGCTGTTCAACTTTAACCTTGAGCTCCATCCATTTACTTTGAAATCCTAGCGCACGGTGTGAAGAACTTCTTTAGAAGCAGCACGTTACTTGGAACTCTTATCTTCCACCAACTCATTATTCCAGCAAAGAGCTGGGGTCAACACAACCTCAACTGGCTCTCCTTTAAACACAGCACATGATGATTAAGGTGAAACCTCCGCCTCTCATGAAACAACAGTCATCTGACTTTTCTGAAAAGCCGAACCTGTCAACCCTTATCATTATCAACTCTATGATTATACACTTTCTCTGTCACCTTTAATATGAGCTTGACACCTGATACTAGCCTATTCATTAATTCACAAGAGAGGATTATAGGTTTTTAGGTTTCTGTAATAGCTTGCCTGGTTTAATGCTTGACTTCATATCTTTGTTGCCAACTTGGAGCCTCAAGAAGGAAACTTAAAAGGATGAAGGACTTGACATTCTGCCTCAATACTGTATGTCAACAGCAATGCCATAGCAACATTTAGTTCGTTCATAACTGGACTATAMAGTATGTGCGACAGGTATTATGCTGCTATTATGACAGGTGAGTTATACATGTTTTGTGGAATATTACTTAGAGTGACATTATGTATTGCCATAGTGTAAATTGCTGTGGCAGTAAAAATTATTTGAGCTAACCAACCAATGCTAGTATTTACATTCATTAACATTCATGCTGAGAGTCATTTTCTCCTTGTAAAATAATATGTAAATATTTACTCGCTAGACATACACATTGACTAACAAACACTTTTTGGAATTGATGTTAGCTTCAACAAAGTTCCAAATCAAATGTATTTATAAAGCCCTTCTTACATCAGCTGATATCTCAAAGTGCTGTACAGAAACCCAGCCTAAAACCCCAAACAGCAAGCAATGCAGGTGTAGAAGTTTCCTCCTGTTTGAAGGTGATGAAGTTTACTCCTGTTTGTCTCTATGCCAAATTAACAATATCAGTTTCAAGTAAATAGAAGGGAACACTTTGGCATTCACTGATTTTGAATGTCATTCTTTATATTCTTTAGATAGGCATTAGAGACTTACAGAAATCCTCAAATAAAGAGTTGGCACCGGTTCAATCCATCTCCACGACAATCTCGCTGGTAAATATGGACTTGAAAGAGTGGGATAGATGATGCATATTCTGTCTATTACAGGTTCTACATATTCAACAGCACCCAGAATAATAACCCAAAGTTCCATTCAACATAATTCCAGGATATTACCTTTTTGAGGTTAGAAAAGCTGCACTTGTGAGAAAAAGTGCCTTGTCCTACCTTTATTTAAGCAGTGAACTGTTGACCTATAATGTCCATACTTTAAAACAATCTTCACTGAATAACATTAACAGCGATGAGTCACATAAAAAAGAGAAAAATGAAATAGAGAGAATGGTAAGTGGTTTTAACTTCTTGTCAATAYGGGGGCGCTGTTTTCTCTTTGTAAAAAATTGTGCCCAAATTACACTGCCTCGTACTCTATTCTAGATCGTACAATATGCATATTATTATTACTATTGGATAGAAAACACTCTCAAGTTTCTAAAACCGTTTGAATTATATCTGTGAGTAAAACAGAACTCATTTTGCAGCAAACTTCCTTGACAGGAAGTGAAAAATCTGAAATCGAGGCTCTGTTCCAGGGCCTTCCTATTCATTTGCTTGAAATCTATGGATATACATACACTTCATACGCCTTCCACTAGATGTCAACAGGCAGTGGGAGGTGGAATGGGGTGTCTAGCTTGATCTGAGGTCGAACAAGAGCTCTTGGAATGACGTGACCACTATTTCCTTTGTCTACCAAGGCGCGGGAAGGACATCAGCATTGGCTTCTGAAAAGCGTTCGGTATAAACGGCTAATATCTCCGGCTTTGATTTTATTTGATACATGTGATAATATCATCGTAAAGTATGTTTTTTCAATATAGTTTTATCAGATTATTCAACGTTTATCGGGAGTTTTGGAGTTTTCCGTTCTCTGCGTTAGGTGAAGATGGACATCTTCGCGCCACTTGGCTAGCTAAGGTTGCTAATTCGACAGGAGAAGAGGACATTCTAAAACCAAACAACGATTTATTCTGGACAAAGGACTCCTTGTACAAGATTCTGATGGACGCTCAGCAAAAGAACCATTTATGATGTTATTTCGTATTTCTGTGGAAAATGTTTAGTCGTATTTTCCTTCCTTTTTGCGGGCGCTGTCTCGCTATAACGCAAGCTGTTTGTTATGGTAAAGTTATTTATAAAAATCTAACACGTTGATTGCATTAAGAACTAGTGTATGTTTCATTTGCTGTCCAACATGTCTTTTTTAGTAAAGTTTATGATGAGTTATTTGGTCAGATTAGGTGAGTGTCTGGGAAAAAGTTGCTACATTTTCACAATGTATAACCACGGTTTTCAGCTCAAAATATGCACAAAACATAAGTGTATTGTATAACCTGATGTTATARGACTGTCATCTGATGAAGTTGGTCAAGGTTAGTGATTAATTTTACACATTTTCAAATTTTGACAGAAAGTGGTTTCATTTCAAGCTAAAGTGTAGTGTTAGCTAGATTTCTAAAGTTAGCTGGCTGGCTCCCAAGCTGACGTTATTATTCGTTTCCGAGAGCCGTTTGCTGTTCTAGTTAACTTCTCTAGGATAGGGGGAAGCATTTTCACGTTTGGATGAAAAGCATACCCAAATTCAACTGCCAGCTACTCATCCCCAGAAGATAAGATATGCATATTGTTAGATGATTTGGATAGAAAACACTCTGAAGTTTCTAAAACTGTTATAAGTTCTGTTATACTCACAGACATGATTCATCATGTCTGTGAGTATAACAGAACTTATTTAGCAGGCAAAACCCAGAGGACAAACCATTCAGAATTCTTTTTTTTTGAGGTCACTCTCTTTTCAATGGATTTTCATTGGGAATACAGATTTCTAATTGACCTTCTTGCAGTTCCTACCGCTTCCACTGGGTGTCAACAGTCTTTAGAGAGTAGTTGAGGGTTTTTCCTTTGTGTAATGAAGAAGTACGGCCATTTTGAATCAGGGTCACTTGTTGTGTACTGTTAGATAGAGGCACGTGACCAGTAAGCATGCTACAGATTGTTTTAATCCTGTATTGAACACAGATCATCCCGTCTTCAATTTTATCGATTATTTACGTTAAAAAATACCTAAAGTTGTATTACAAAAGTAGTTTGAAATGTTTTGGCAAAGATTACAGGTAACTTTTGAGATATTTTGTAGTCATGTTTCACGAGTTGGAACCGGTGTTTTTCTGGATCAAACGTGCCAAATAAATGGACATTTTGGATATATATATATCGACGGAATTAATCGAACAAAAGGACCATTTGTGATGTTTATGGGACATATTGGATTGCCAATAACAGAAGCTTATCAAAGGTAAGGCATTAATTGTATTTTTATTTCTGCGATTTGTGTCGCGCCTGCATGGTTGAAATAGCACCATTGTAAACAAAGAGAGATAAGCCTAACTCAGATAATAGCATTGTTTGCTTTCGCCGAAAAGCCAATTTGAATTCTGACATGTTGGCTGGATTCACAACCAGTGTAGCTTTAATTTGTTATCTTTCATGTGTGATTTAATGAAAATCTGATTTTTATAGTAATTTATTTGAATATGGCGCTGTGCATTTTCTCTGGCTTTTGGCCAAGTGAGACAGTAGCGTCCCGCCTAAACTCAGATTTTTGGATATAAATATGAACTTTACCGAACAAAACATACATGTATTGTGTAACATGAAGTCCTATGAGTGTCATCTGGATGAAGATCATCAAAGGTTAGTGATTAATTTTATCTCTTTTTTGACTCCTCTCTTTGGCTGTAAAAATTACTGTGTTTTTCTGTGGCTTTGTACTGACCTAACATAATCGTTTGGTGTGCTTTCGCAGTAAATCCTTTTTGAAATCAGACATGTTGGCTGGATTCACAACAAGTGTAGCTTTAATTTGGTGTTTTTCATGTGTGATTTCATGAAAGTTAGATTTTTATAGTAATATATTTGAATTTGGCGCTCTGCATTTTTACTGGCTTTCGGCCAAGTGGGACGTTAGCGTCCCACATATCCCAGAGAAGTTAAAGCCTAATGTTCGCTAGCTAACATTGATCATGGTTGGTTAGCTCTTAGCACTGTGGCATTGTTGGCACTGTTCATTGTTGTTTAACTAGCTAACGTTACCGGGCAGGCTCGTTAGCTAACGTTACGTGACGTGTGTGAACGTACACTTTGTTTACCTAGCTAGGTACATTGTTTACCTAGCTAGCTATGCATCTTAAGCTAAAGTGTACTGTTAGCTAGCTTGCTAACGTTAGCTGGCTGGCTCCCTAGCTGACGTTATTATTCGTTTCCCAGAGCCGTTTGCTGTTCTAGTTAGAGCCTAATGTTAGCTAATATTGAACATGGTTGGTTAGCTCCCAGCACTGTGGCATTGTTGGCACTGTCCATTGCTGTTTAACTAGCTAACGTTAGCTGGCTGGCTCATTAGCTAACGTTACGTGACGTGTGCACAACACCCATTGAATATGGCTGGTGTCAGTAAATGTCTGCAAAAAATTGTAATGAAATTGTTGCCAGCAGAGCTGGTTAGGCTGTTTTCATGTAATCCAGAGGTAAACAAATCATCGGCCAGAGTGTCAAGTGTGCACTCCGAGAGTGAAATGAGATGGATGGGGCTAAAGCTTAAGAGGGTGTGAATGATGCGGAATGGATGTAGACAAAGAAGAGCTCTTCACTAGACAGCAAAACATTCAAAGGTAATTTTCTCAAAAGTGATTTTACAAGTTGATCAACTTTCAAAGCAGAATGACCTTCCCATTATTCCTCAAATGCAGTGTATGATATACAATTTTGTAGCTCTGAGTCTCTACTTTGGTCTAATGTAAAAAACACAATTTCAAATGTTGCTACATAAGACCGAATCCAGGTGGTGAGTCACATATGCTCTTAAGGCACTATTTATAGCTCTGTTAAATTTACTTTTAGTTTGTTTTTACTGCACTTGTGCCTGCTTTTTGCCTACGGTATGGTATGTGGATTGCTTGCCTTTAGTTCAACTACTGTACGCTTTCATTCTATCACAACAATTTATTTTACATAKAAATGTTAAATTTTGGGGATTGTGAAAAGTGCTTTATGAATGAAATACAGTTATTAATTAATGCGTCATTAATCCATGTCCTTAGTAAAATGACATGCAAATGTAATATTTTACAGTTCTGTGTAACAATGTTTTAACTCGACCCAATTGTAGACCATTATTATATGGCAAAACAGCATGGTGTGTGTGGTGTCTGTGCTGTCACCTAAGATAGCTGAAGTGTGTCAGTGAATGTGAATGTCTATTGATTAGCTCTGGCACTGTCTGAGACAGATCTATGTTAACACAAATTAAGACAGAAAGTGTCGCATGCTCTCTTGCTTAGTTTATCTCAGATTGAAATCTGAATGTGCACATCAAGTTCAACTGAGGATTTAGTCTGATGTTCAGACTGTTTGGGTCATGAAACAATATAAATATATTCTAATAATCAAATCTATTTTATGTAATCTTATCTTGTGAAATAATACATATTTAGACAATAGGGCTTTGTTTCAATGTGCTATTTAAAACCTATATAATTACTGCACATTCTCTGACATGATGTATGTTCTGAAATACAGGACATATAAATACATTATTTTAAATACAACATTGTATATTGATTGTGTGTGTGGGATGGTAGAGAAGGCAAATATATGCAAGCTAAATTGAAATTAGGATGACACTGAAAAGAACCCAAGTGTAATGACTTTCCCTCCTGGGTGAGAATCAAAGAGAGCACCCCCCCCCCTCTCTCTCCCACCAGAGAGGAAAGGGGAGGGGGAATTTGGCCGGTTGATGACTTTAACCTGTTTGTGCTGCAGGGGCAGTATTGAGTAGCCTGGATAAAAGGTGCCCATTTTAAACGGCCTCGTACTCAATTCKTGCTCTTACAATATGCATATTATCATTACTATTGGATAGAAAACACTCTCGAGTTTCTAAAACCGTTTGAATTATATCTGTGAGGTAAAAAAAATCATTTTGCAGCAAACTTCCTGACAGGAAGTGGAAAATCTGAAATCGATGCTCTGTTCTAGGGCCTGCCTATAAATGTGCTTGATATTTATTAGTATACATGCACTTCATACGCCTTCCACTAGATGTCAACAGGCAGTGAGAGAAGAAATGGAGTGTATAACATGATCTGAGGTCGAATAAAAGCTCTTGGCATGACGTGACACCAATTTCCTGTTTTCTGGAACGCGCGAGAAGGGACCTGGTATTGCCTTCTGAAAAGCTGTCGTTATAGACGACTAATATCTCCGGCTTTGATTTTATTTGATAAATGTGACAATATCATCTTAAAGTATGTTTTTTCAATATAGTTTTATTAGATTATTGAAATTTTTTCGGGACGTTAGGCGTGTTGCTTTGTCTGCGTTTGTTCACGAAGGAGAGCTTCGCGTCACTTTGCTAGCTTTCCGTGCTAATTGACTGGAGAAGAGGACATTCTAAAACCAAACAACGATTGTTCCCGACAAAGGACCCCTTGTACAACATTCTGATGGAAGATCATCAAAAGTAGGACCCATTTTATGATGCTATTTCATATATCTGTCGAACATGTGTACTAGTAGTTTGCGCCCAGATTTTGGGCACTCTCTCGCTATAACTAAGCTGGATGTCGTAATGAAGTTATTTTTAGAAATTTCGCAACACGGCGATTGCATTAAGAACTAGTGTATCTATCATTCCTATACAACATGTATTTTTTAGTAACGTTTATGAATAGTTATTTGGTCAGAATAGTTGAGTGTCATAAAAATATCCGGACTTCTGGGAAAAATATGCTACGTAGCACAATGTAAACCACTGATTTCAGCTCAAATATGCACATTTTCGAACAAAACATAAGTGTATGTATAACCTGATGTTATAGGACTGCATCTGATGAAGCTTATCAAGGTTAGTCAAAAATTATATATCTTTTGCTGGTTGTTACGATCGCTAACTTTTGCTGCTGGTAAATGGCTTGTGTTTCTGGCTATTGTGGTAAACTAATATAATGCATATTGTGTTTTCGCTGTAAAACACTTAAGAAATCGGAAATATTGGCTGGAATCACAAGATGCTTGTCTTTCATTTGCGTACACCATGTATTTTTCAGAAATGTTTTATGATGAGTATTTAGGTATTTTACGTTGGTGTCTGTAATTACTCTGGCTGCTTCGGTGCTATTTGACGGTAGCTGTGATGGTAGCTGCAATGTAAAACTGATTTATACCTCAAATATGCACTTTTTCGAACAAAACATAGATTTATTGTATAACATGTTATAAGACTGTCATCTGATGAAGTTGTTTCTTGGTTAGTTTGGTTGGTTCTTGGTTAGTTAGGTTGGTTTTGTGCATGCTACCTGTGCTGTGAAAAATGTCTGTCCTTTTTGTATTTGGTGGTGAGCTAACATAAATATACGTGGTGTTTTCGCTGTAAAACATTTTAAAAATCGGACATGTTGGCTGGATTCACAAGATGTTTATCTTTCATTTGCTGTATTGGACTTGTTAATGTGTGAAAGTTAAATATTTCTAAAAAATATATTTTGAATTTCGCGCCCTGCACTTGGCCTGGCTGTTGTCATAAGTGTACCGACGTCGGGCTTGCAGCCCAAAGAAGTTAACGACCAGTCGTAAACTTTCTCTCTCTAACCTTTGCAGTATGGAGAATGGAAAGTCTGATTGTTACAATAGAGAGATACTTTACAGTACTTCAACATCAAAAGGTTGGACATTGAAACAATATTTCTAACATAAATAATGTGGGAAATGGTTGGTGGGGCTCCAAACAATAATCATGTCAAATCAGTAGTTGTTTTGTGATATCATTAAGGACAGTATAACTAAATAACGGTAACTCTACAAATGTATACGTCCCAGTTATCAGATTTACATCTACATGTTGTGGAACTTATATGGTTACATATGAAACTATTTGTGAGAAGATTAAATGTTATTTTAGCCTTCTAAATGAGAATTGTTTTCATATAGACTTTTGCCAAGTCATTAACCACGGCCACGTGAGCACAGATATTGTGGCAACGTGATGGAACTGCCCTCCAAGGTGAGAGCATAAAAGGAGTGCTAACGAAATTTACATGACACCAAAACATGCCGGGTTGCTTCCGGTGTGTAAAGTGGTTCTAGCTGTACCCTGAATAATCAACCATTGAGACCAGACAGTGTGGAGCGGTGGCTACACGGGTGACGAATGGTTAGACTCTACCAGACTAGAATATGTGCAGCTGAATATGTAACAAATGGTAAGACCCTCAAAATCTCGAAGAGTGAAGACTAGACATTCACAGTCTGCAGCTGTAATGTAAAGTAGTCTAGAACTTTTGAAACGGAATTCCTCTTCTTCTGAGGAGGAGTAGCAAGGTTCAGACCAATGTGCAGCGTGGTAAGTGTCCATAATGATATCATTTAATAAACCAACGAACACTGAACAAAATAACAAAATACAAACAAACAACCGAAACAGTCCCGTATGGTGAAAACACTAACACAGGATACAACCACCCAAAAAACACAAAGGAAAACAGGCTACCTAAATATGGCTCCCAATCAGAGACAACGACTAACACCTGCCTCTGATTGAGAACCATACTAGGCCAAACACATAGAAATAGAACAACAGAACAAAACATAGAAAAAACAACATAGAATGCCCACCCCAACTCACGCTCTGACCAAACTAAAATAAAGACATAAAAAAGGAATTAAGGTCAGAACGTGACACCTTTGACCAAAGTCACAATGAAGATCTCCAAGGACAACCACGTGATTTTAAGGATCCAGTCTAGGAAACTCGACCGAAGACGAGAAAAGAGGAACATTTTCCTCTCAACACAGTGTGGTACGTCTAATGTATCCATCCTAACAGACACTTCCAGAACAAAGAAAGCCTACTACCACAACTAGGGACATTGTGACCTCTGATGGACAAATCAGAGACTTCTGTCGAACTGACTCCCCATAGATGGACCGGGTCGATTTCAACAGAGAGAGACAGACACAGTCCTCTAAGCGTAAATATATACATTCCAATTATTTTCGAATGAGCGGTCGTTCATGTGCAAAGTATTCACATTCCATTGAGCATATTATTTCAACTGTATGTACCACCCCTTTAATCGTGTAACATCGTGTAACCTCCACCCCTTTAATCGTGTAACAAGCCGTCAAATCGGGTTAATCCACTAGGGACTTTAGGTAATCAATTCAACCTATATTGTCTGTGTTTATGTATTTCTGTGTGATTATTTAGTTAGTTAATAAATAATTAATCCAATTTGTGTATCGCTGAATCATTATTTAGACTAGGGTTCGTGCAGTTATGAAGTCAACGACGTTCAGAATGAGACTTATATGAGGTAATAATAATTCATGGATGGCTAATATGATAATGATATATTCTGATATTCTTGAGTTCATTCAGGAAACGGTAACTCATTAAACAAACTTTTTCCGTGGTGCCCCAAGATTGCTAATGATTCATTTAATCACGTAATAATTAAACATAGTTAACTTCTTATGGAAGAAATCCCGTTAACGGGATCAATTTGACAACATCCGGGGAAATGTCAGAGCGACAAACTAAAAATACAACATCATAACATTAAACATTCTTGAAAATACAAGGGTCTTACATCCTTCAAAAGATTAGAATCTTGGTAATCAAACTGCGTTGTCCGATTTAAAATAGCTATTACAGAGAAAAAATGCCATGCTTTTGTTTGAGAAGAGTGATCAACAACAACAAACTTTTTCCGCCATGACAGGTTTGACACATTCACATCTGAAGGTAAAATTATGACTTACATTCTGATATCTTGCTCTTATTTCTCCTCCTGAGAGTCCCAGTGATCAAATGAAGTGCCGTTTTCTWTGATAAAATCCATTTTTATAGCCTAACACGAAATATTTTGTAAACCGCTTTTGTCCTGAATTCCGTCTCTATCAACTTTTGACGAAGCATTCGATGTAATTACACACACGTTTATCTAGTCATGGTTGGTTTCATTGCAATCCTCTGGATGTTTGTAACACAGCCATACTTGATGGTTCTTTCTGCGGGGCGTATTGACCGAAAGGAACTGATTTKAAGACAATGAGCAATGACCTCATTGCGCACCAATAATATTAGTGAAGTTCCGTTGATTGACTGTATTTCTGCCCAATGACCACTGATCTTCTTGAAATCTAGCTTGGTAGATAGCCAATGAGCTGAGGTAAACGCCAGTATGTGATGGTTATGGGTTGGAACCCCAGCCCTTGTTAGTAAACGCACGCATAACGAGCTTCATTCGCCATTGAAGATCAGACATGTTGCAGGCACACGCGTTACGCACAGCAGTATTTTGTGAAGAGTATTTTCAACGATTTTATAGAGAACATTATGGCAAATAAATCAGGAAAAGCGAAGTCAAAGTCTAAGTATACAGATTTGCACCAAATTTGAGAAGAAATACATAGGGAAAGTGAGACAGAATTGTTGCTAGAAGATTCATCTTTGAGTGAGCATAGTTTTGACTCACAGACCGAAGAGATGTTTCTGCAAGGAGAGGACATAATTCTGGACTGGTAAGTGCTAATACCGTTGTTTGAAATATAATTAATTTGATATTTCTTGGCAAAAATATGCATATATATATAT
>NW_019942607.1:346835-360207 GCF_002910315.2 Salvelinus sp. IW2-2015 | reverse complement strand
AAATCTGATGTGTGTAGTTTTAGTCAGAATTAGGACAAGGACTTTTTGTTCCTTTTTAGTATGTAAGCAGGGTGCAAGTGTGAGACAATGTATGAGATAAGAGGAGCTATCGACAGACAAGCTTTACTACTGTGTTCCTTTCAGGACATTCTGTCCCCACCCAGGGAGGGGAGAGACCTTGGGCTTGTAGTAGATTGAATAACAGGTGACAGACAATGTATGAGAAGAAGACTTGTGAACTATATTGTCATTGTTTCTGAGAGGAGGAGGGACATTTATGACGAAATGTGAGGTATATAGACCAATGTACAGGAAATGATAGGCAGAGCGCTCTCGTAAATACATTTTCTGACTATTGTGGCTGGGCCTCCGTCTGATTCATTTCAACCAGTTTCTTACAAATTCTGAGTTTCAGGCTGAGTAATTAATTCAATTGGGTATTATGAACACTGGGAACAAAATTCTCTTAACAAAAACATCCCCACTCTATCAACTGCCTTTCCCCCCCACTGTCATGTCCTGTTCAAGGTTTCTAACTATCTCACGGGCGCTTCACATCAGTGACCCAAAAGTTGATGAGGACAATGACAAGAGGMGAGGCACCGCAAGGTTTGACAGGCTCTGCAAAATCAAACCTCTCTACCCCAGCATGGTTGAGGCCTGCAAGACCTATTTTCAGCCCGCCCAGAACTTGTCAATAGATGAGAGGATGGTAGCCTCAAAGGCCAGAATTGGCCTAAAACAATACATGCGTAACAAACCAACAAAATGGGGTTACAAACTGTTTGTTTTGGCTGATTCTGTGTGTGCATACACGTGCAATTTTTTTGTTTATGAGGGGAAAAGCAGTTTTGTGACCGGTTAGGGACTCAGTTATGATTCCGTCATGGAGTTATTGGCTTTTCAACTACTGGGGAATGGCTACAAACTGTTTGTGGACAACTTTCACACAAGCCCTACCCTGTTTGCAGACCTGAGGAAGCTGAATGTGTGGGCTTGTGGCACTATTCGTATCAACAGAGTGGGCTTTCCAAAGACAAAGTTAAACGACATGCCTAAGCGGGCTGTGCGGGGTACCATGCGATGGATTCGTGAAGATGGCCTGCTCTTTTCATAAGTGGATGGATACCAGAGAGATGGTCATGTGCAGTAATATCCACAAGTCCTTCAGTGGCGATCACGTCGTCAGGTGTGTGAAGGACGCTACTGGGGCATGGACCACCAAATATGTCCCCATTCCTGCAGCTATCAAGGACTACAACAAGGGCATGGGAGGTGTGGACATGTCAGATGCACTGATAGGTTACTACAATGTTCTCCACAAGACAAAGAAATGGTACAAGACATTGTTTTATAATTTCATCGACATTGCTGTGGTGAATTCCTTCATCCTCCAGAATGAAATGGTGAAGAGCTGTGGACAGCCCCCCATCTCACAGCTGGCCTTCAGGGAGCTGCTCATCCGGGAGCTTACTGGCTATAGCACAAAGTCCACAAAGTCCACTGCATCACCTTCTTCCCCCTCTACCTCTGTCTCCTCTACTCCTGCCACCAGTGGTGTTCACATGCCAAAATTCATAACTGCAGGCATGAATGTGCCTCAGGGCCAAAAGGGCACAGCATGGAACGTTGTGTTGTGTTCTTTGTCGCATGAAGTCCCCCATCACCTGCACCACTTGTTCGGTTTGCCTCTGCTTTACAGCAGAAAGCGACTGCTATGGGACATGGCATCAGCAGCAAAATATTGTGTAGAGGACTGAGGGTCTTCCAAGGGTCTACCCCTGTTGTTATTTTTTTTAAATATATATATTTCAAAAAATATTTATTAAACATTTTATATATTTTTTTTGTGTGTTAGAATTGCATTTTGTTATGCTGTATATAGTTATTTGCATAAAATTGTCTCATTTTAAAAATATATATTTTTTAAACATTTTTATTTAAAAAATKTGTGTGTTAGAATTGCATTTTGTTATGTTGTATATAGTTATTTGCACTGTTGTATATAGTTATAAATCACTTCACCAATTCGGCCACTTGTGTACATTTGGGCTACTTGTGTGGGACACCTGGGTGACTTCATGCTAAATGTCATGTAGCTCACTCATTCCTGAAGTTATCAGTCTGAAACTTTGAATTATCCCCAGCATCCTATCTGACTGTTTGGCTATTCTTGTACATGTGAAAGATGATGCTACAACAATAAAAAAACAGAAAACGTATGCTCTTTCTTTCTCTTTTCATCTACCAGATATATTGTGTTATATTCTCCTACATTCAATTAACATTTCCACAAACTTCAGAATGTTTCCATTCAAATGATACCAAGAATATGCATATCCTTACTTCTGGGCCTGAGCTACAGGCAGTTAGATTAGGGTATGTCTTCAGGCGGAAATTGAGAAGAAGGGAAGCTATAAGCCATAAGAAGTTAATTGATTTGATAAAATAACCGTAATCACATTAATGATAGTCATGTCACGACATAAGGATTACATAAAACATTACTCAGCTGCTGGGTTAATCCCCCAACCCAATGTGCTGAGTTTATGTCACAACCCAACACACTGGGTTGTTTTAACCCAAAAATATAGTCTAATTTACCCAGCAGTTGGGTCAAGCGCTCAATCTAAGGCTCTGGGTTAGAAGCACAACCCAAACTGTTGGGTTGAATTAACCCAATGCTGTGTTTGGCCAAGCGCTGGGTTGTCAAAATTACCCAAATTGTCCTGTAGCCCATCCCAGCCTYGTGCAGGTCTACAATTTTATTCCTGATGTCCTTACACAGCTCTCTGGTCTTGGCCATTGTGGAGAGGTTGGAGTCTGTTTGATTGAGTGTGTGGACAAGTGTCTTTTATACAGGTAACGAGTTCAAACAGGTGCAGTTAATACAGGTAATGAGTGGAGAACAGGAGGGCTTCTTAAAGAAAAACTAACAGGTCTGTGAGAGCCGGAATTCTTACTGGTTGGTAGGTGTTTAAATACTTATGTCATGCAATAAAATGCAAATTAATTACTTAAAAATCATAAAATGTGATTTTCTGGATTTTTGTTTTAGATTCCGTCTCTCACAGTTGAAGTGTACCTATGATAAAAAATGACAGACCTCTACATGCTTTGTAAGTAGGAAAACCTGCAAAATCAGCAGTGTATCAAACACTTGTTCTCCCCACTGTAGGTCCATTTGCTGTCATCTAGTGGACATTCTGCTCAATTGCTCTCAGCTATGTTTAGACTGTTGTTGTTCATGTTTGCTTTGTTCTAGTGTACTATGGAATATATTGCTTTCTTATTCTTGACACTTCTCCCAGTCATATTTAAGGTTAGAACTACCTTTCTAGGCGTTCTGATACTTTTAGCTTGGAGTTTACTTTTTTGATAACATAACTACAGTATTTCACTTTTTAATCAAGCTAGGCTTCCTCTATAGAAACAGGACATGCTTGTCCTCTACAAATAGAAGACAAATTGTGCAAGCTACTTTTATGTCGGTTATAGATTATGGGGATATTATTTACATGCATGCTACGGCATCAACACTTAAATTGCTGGATGCTCCTTATCATTGCACACTTAGGTTTATTACGGGTGCAAGCTACAGAACTCACCACTGTGTTTTATATCATAATGTGGGTTGAACTTCGCTGTCCGTGAGACGAGAACAACATGCTCTCGTGTTTGTCTATAAAGCACTTCTGAATAAGCTACCTTTTTATTTATCATCACTCATCAATATTATAATTATAATTCCTAAAACCAGGTCTCAAGCATGGATTACACTTGAGGCCCATGCGATTTCCACAGAGTTGGGTATGGCTGTCTTTTCCTGTTACGCTACTTGCCTATGGAATAGCCTGCAGACTAAACTTAAATTTGAGACTCTTGTCCCCCTTGCTCATTTTAAATATTTATTGGAGCATTTTTATTTTTGTATTGCTTGTAACTGTTTTGGGTAATGCAAGTTCTTGTACTGTTAGTAGAATAACCTATGTGTAAATGAAATCTGTTGTTGTATTTTCTGTTTTTTTTCTATTATCTGTGATCATTTTGTTTGTCTAGTTTAGTTTTTTAATCATTGTACCTAAACTGTATGTGTAAACATGTATATGCAGGGCCCAGCTGTAAAAGACACCTTGGTCTCAGTCTGTGTTCCTTGTTGAAATAAAGGTATAATAATGTGTTTAGTATTGCTTACTAGGTGTGTCCAATCAATTTTTGTAACCACTTCCTCTTCAAATTAGGGCTAATTGGAAAAGCTGTTCATAAGAAGACATTGTATTATCTCTTTGTACTCCCTGACAAAGGCCATGCAACCTGAAACACGTCAGATTTCTAAAACTTTGTTTCTATTGAACATGCCATACACATAAAGGCATTTAAATTAATTATATGAAGAGTGCCTTGGTCCTCCTTTCTTTTTGATGACAGATTCACCCCTTTTACCAAAGAGCACCTTCGATCTACCAAAATGTACTTGTGTACCTTAGTAGAGCTTCCCTTCCTCCTCTTTCTACTAGTTGAGCATAGAAGTAGTTTAGCTCGTCCGGTAGGCTTGTGTCACTGGGCGGCTCTCTTGTCTGTAATGGTTTGCAGGCCCTGCCACATCCAACGAGCGTCTCAGCCGGTGTAGTACAACTTGATCTTAGACCTGTGTTGTCGCTTTGTCTGTTTGCTGGTTCGTCGGAGAGCATAGTGGGATTTCTTATAAGCTTCCGGATTAGAGTCCAGCTCCTTGAAAGCGGCAGCTCTAGTCTTTAGCTCAGTGCGGATGCTGCCTGTAATCCATGGCTTCTGGTTGGGGTATGAACATACGGTCACTGTGGGGGCGACGTCATCGATGCACTTATTGATGAAGCCAATGACAGATGTGGTGTACTCCTCAATGCCATTGGAAGAATCCCGGAACATATTCCAGTCTGTGCTAGCAAAACAGTCCTGTAGCTTAGCCTTTTCTCAATAGGGGGGGCCATTTCGACTTTGTAAAAATTTGTTCCCAAATAAACTGCCTCGTACTCTATTCTTGCTCGTACAATATGCATATTATTATTACTATTGGATAGAAAACACTCTCTAGTTTCTAAAACCGTTTGAATTATATCTGTGAGTAAAACAGAACTCATTTTGCAGCAAACTTCCTGTCAGGAACTGAAAAATCTCAAATCGGGGGCTCTGTTCCAGGGTCAGTTTATAAATTTGCATGTAATCTACGGGTCGACATGCACTGCATACGCCTTCCCCTAGATGTCAGTAAGCAGTGAGAATTGGAATGGGGTGTCTGGGTAGTTCTGAGGCCGTATAAAAGCTCTTGGAACCGGGTGTGCAGTCTTTTCAACGTTCGTCATGACGCAAGACAGACCTCAGGATTGCATTCTGAAAAGCTCTCGTTATAGGCTTTAGATATATCCGGCTCTGATTTTATTCGATATAGGTGTTAAAAACATCATAAYGTAGTTATTTTAAACCGAGTTATATCAGTTTATATCAGTATAYTGCGATTTTCGGTATTTCATTTGTGCTGCGTTATAGTGAGTTGGACACGTCTTCGCCACATGGCTAATGTTTACTGCTAATTCCAAAGTTGAAGACGACAATCTACAACCGAGCAACGATTCTTCTGGACAAAGGACAACTTGCACAAGATTCTGATGGAAGCTCATCAAATAGTAAGAACTATTTATGATGTTAATTCGTTGTTCTGTTGAAAAATGTTAAACTACTATTCCGCCATTAATTTCGGTGCGGTCTCGCTTTAACGCACGCTGTATGTCGTAGTAACGTTAATTTTAAAAATCTAACACAGCGGTTGATTAACACTTCTTGTCAATAGGGGGGCCATTTCGACTTTGTAAAAATTTTCGTTCCCAAATTAAACTGCCTCGTACACAATTCTTGCTCGTACTATATGCATATTATTATTACTATTGGATAGAAAACACTCTCTAGTTTCTAAAACCGTTTGAATTATATCTGTGAGTAAAACAGAACTCGAGTTGGAGCAATCTTCCTGTCAGAAGTGACAAATCTGAAATTGGGAACTCTTGTTCCTGGGTCAGTTAAATAATTTGCAATTATTCTATTGGTCGACAAGCACTGCATACGATTTCCCCTAGATGTCAGCAAGCGTTGAGAATTGAAATGTTGTTGCTAGGTAGATCTGAGGCAGTATAAATGGGCTTGGCACGAGGGGTGCACCCTTTTCAACGTTCGTCATGGCGCAAAGCAGACCTCAGGATGGCATTCTGAAAAGCTCACGTTATCGGCGTTAGATATATCCGGCTCTGATTTTATTCGATATAGGTGTTAGAAACATCATAACGTAGTAATTTTAAACCGAGTTATATCAGTTTATATGAGTATATTGCGATTTTCGGAATTTTCTTTGTCCTGCGTTTTGAAGAGTTGGGCATGTCTGGGCCACATAGCTAATGTTTGCTGCTAATTACACGGTTGAAGACGACATTCTACAGCCGAGCAACGATTATTATGGACAAAGGACACCTTGCCCAAGATCTTGATGGAAGCTCAACAAATAGTAAGAAGTCTTTATGCTGTTAATTCGTATTTATGTGAAAAATGTTAAACAATAATTCCTCCATTAATTTCGGCACGGTCTCGCTGTAACGCACGCTGTATGTCGTAGTAACGTTAATTTTAAAAAATCTAAACACAGCGGTTGCATTAAGAACTAATGTATCTTTCATTTGCTGTCCAACCTGTATCTTTTAGTCAAGTTTATGATTAGTTATTGATTAGATTAGGTGCCTCTCCAAGATGGCGCCGGACAGATTGCTTGRAGTTTGGCTACTATTGACATTGTATAACCACGATTTGTGCCGCTACATATGCACATTTTCGAACAAACCCTATATGCATTGTGTAATATGATGTTACAGGACTGTCATCTGATGAAGTTTATGAAGGTTAGTCAAAAATTATATATCTTTTGCTGGTTTGTTACGATCGCTAACCTTTGCTGCTGGTAAATGGCTTGTGATTCTGGCTATTGTGGTAAGCTAATATAATGCTATATTGTGTTTTCGCTGTAAAACACTTAACAAATCTGAAAATTTGGCTGGATTCACAAGATGTTTGTCTTTCATTTGCTGTACACCATATATTTTTCAGAAATGTTTTATGATGAGTATTTAGGTATTTGACGTTGGTCTCTGTAATTWTTCTGGCTGCTTCGGCGCTATTTCAGATTGCAGCTGCAATGTAGAACTGTGATTTATACCTGAAATATGCACATTTTTCTAACAAAACATATGCTATACAATAAATWTGTTATCAGACTGTCATCTGATGAAGTTGTTTCTTGGTTAGTGACTAATTATATCTTTATTTGGTCGAATTTGTGATAGCTACCTATGCAGGAAAAGAAAAATTGAAAAAAAAAAGTTGTGTCTTTTGCTATGGTGGTTAGCTAATAGAAATACATATTGTGTCTTCCCTGTAAAACATTTTAAAAATCAGAAATGATGGCTGGATTCACAAGATGTGTATCTTTCATTTGGTGTCTTGGACTTGTGATTTCATGAACATTTTATTATATGATATCCCTGTGGCTTTAGGCTAGGCTATGCTAGTCAGCTTTTTTGATGGGGGGGATCCCGGATCCGGGTTTGTGACACGTTAGAGGTTAAGAACTAATGTATCTTTCATTTGCTGTCCAACCTGTATTTTTTAGTTAAGTTTATGATTAGTTATTGATTAGATTAGGTGCCTCTCCCAAGATTTCTCCCGACATTTTGTTTGCAGCTTGGCTACTATTCTCATTGTATAACCACGATTTGTGCCGCTAAATACGCACATTTTCGAACAAACAATATATGTATTGTGTAATATAATGTTATAGGACTGTCATCTGACGAAGTTTTGAGAAGGTTAGTGAAAAATGTAATATCTTTTGCTGGTTTATTCGCTATCGCTAACGTGCATGAATCAATGCTGCTGTGTGGTTGGCTATTGTAGTAAGCTAATATAATGCTATATTGTGTTTTCGCTGTAAAACACTTAAAAAATCTGAAATATTGGGGCTGGAAATATAATATTTTTCATAAATGTTTTATGATGAGTATTTAGATAATTCACGTTGCTCTCTGTAGTTATTCTAGTTGCTTTGGTGAGAGTTGTGATGGTGGCTGCAATGTAAAACTATGATTTATACCTGAAATATGCACATTTCTCGAACAAAACATATGCTATACAATAAATATGTTATCAGACTGTCATCTGATGAAGTTGTTTCTTGGTTAGTGACTATTTATATCTTTATTTGGTCGAATTTGTGATAGCTACCTATGCAGTAAAAAATGGTGGGAAAAAAAGTTGTGTCTTTTGCTATCGTGGTTAGCTAATAGAAATACATATTGTGTCTTCCTGTAAAACATTTAAAAAATCGGAAATGATGGCTGGATTCACAAGATGTGTATCTTTCATCTGGTGTCTTGGACTTGTGATTTCATGATATTTAGATGCTAGTATTTACTTGTGGCGCTATGCTAGGCTATGCTAGTCAGCTTTTTTACTGATGAGGGTGCTCCCGGATSCGGGATTGGGACCAACTAGAAGTTAGCATCTGCTTCATCAAACTACTTTTTATTGATCTAGTCACTGGTGCTTCCTGCTTTCATTTTTGCTTGTAAGCAGGAATCAGGAGGACAGAATTATGGTCAGATTTGCCAAATGGAGGGCGAGGGAGAGCTTTGTATGCATCTCTGTGTGGGGAGTATAGGTGGTCCAGAGTTATTTTCCCTCTGGTTGCACATTTAACATGCTGATAGAAATTTGGTAAAACTGATTTAAGTTTCCCTGCATTAAAGTCCCCGGCTACTAGGAGCGCCTCCTCTGGATGAGCATTTTCTTGTTTGCTTATGGGGGAATACAGCTCATTCAAAGCTATCTTACTTAGAGGCTGGCACTGACTGTGGTGGTATGTAAACAGCTACAAAGAATAAAGATTAAAACTCTCTCGGTAGGTAATGTGGTCTGCAGCTTATCATGAGATACCTCAGGCGAGCAATAGCTTGAGACTGCCTTAGATATCGTACACCAGCTGTTGTTTACAAAAATACATAGACCACCGCCCCTTGTCTTACCAGATGCCACTGTTCTATCCTGTCGGTACATCGTATAACCAGCCAGCTGCATGTTGATATTGTAGTCGTACAGCCACGACTCCATGAAGCATAAGATGTTACAGTTTTTAATGTCCCGCTGGTAGTTTAATCTTCCCAATAACTCGTCCATTTTATTGTCCAAAAATTGCATGTTTGCTAGCAGAATTGAGGGGAGTGGGGGTTTATTCGATAGACTCCGAATCCTCAGAAGGCAGCCCGCCCTCCGGCCTCTCTTTCTCCGCCTCCTCTTCACGCTGATCACTGGGGTCGGGGCCTGTTCCCGAGGGAGCCGTATATCCTCTGCCTCGGGCTCGTCAGAGTCATGAAAGAAGAAAAAGGATTCTGCTAGTCCGTGGTGAGTAAATATCTCTGCATATTTGGCAGTTATCATCAGTGCAGTCCTGTTATAGGACTGTTATAGGACCATATAGGCTGTAGTCTTCTGGTAGAGAGAGTAAAACGATAAGTTATCTCAAGACAGATGACATACTGTGCTGTGCTTTTACACTTTGCAATGTACTGGTACTAAGAAGACTCATAAAGCAATAGCAAATCAGCATCACCCAAAGCAAAGTACACTACACATGGAGTTGCAGCTGAGCAGCCTCAGCCCCACTAGGCTGGTGCATAGTTGCTACAGTATATTGGGTATCTACACACACTCTATGTCCCAGGAGTTGTTAGTGCAGTGGCCAGGCCTGAGGACTCTATCCTAGATATCTGTTCTCTCATGCCAGAGCGCTTGGTTTGGTCTGTGTGGATCTGACCCTGGCTCCTTTGTATCTGCCACTCTGTGCCACTGCCATCACTAACAACCCTAACAAGCACTCCAACACCCTGGGGGACTCAATGAGGGGTGCATCTTGTGTTGATTTAGAAGTCTCCTTTCCTATCCATCTGTTGTTTTAAGTGCCGAATTTAACAACATTCTCAAGAAGTAGGAGACACAGTCACAGACAATACACTGTTATTGCACCTGCAGTTGATGTATTGTGAAAGGGGTGCTGTGCTATCCATCTCACCCACAAGTAACGACAACAAGCACAGCAGTGTCATGTTGTGAAATGCAAAGCAGGGGAGAGAGACGCCACCACCGTGCCGTGATTAGCTTTTCAATAGTTTCTTGTTATCAATGGCCGATCCCATTAAAATGTCAGCCTGCCGACATGCTGGTTAGGTAAACAGAGAGGGTATCATGGGAGAAGTTCCTGCCCGGCGGCATGGAACACTGACTGGTCATTTTTCACAACCAGGCAGCCAATGAGGTGGCCGATCGAGAAGATAAATGGGAATTGGAATGAACTGACATCCATTGCCAGTGCATTTGCTATCCTGAGCACACACTAAGAGTTTTTTAAACATAATTGCCACACTGCCTATGCTTTAAATATATTTGTAGTCTCTAGGGGTCCATTCAAAATCAGTGTTGCAGTGATTTAATTGTGTGGCATTCGGCAAATATCCTTGGATATTAAAATCAATAGTGAGAAATCAGCATACTAAGCTATTCAACCGGTAACAACCTTAAACGCAAGCTGCCTCCCTCTCCTCTCTCTTTTTCTCTCTCTCTCAGGCCTGAAAATGTCTGTCATTGAGGTGTGTATGCAATTATAATAGCTCTTCTATCCCGCTTTAAGAAAAACTTAACACATGCTTTAGTATCAAAAACCTTAGCTTGCTCCACAAGCATCTACATTGTCAATTCACACGCTCAATCCCTACATTACCATCTCCTTCAATTAATCACCAGCCTTTATCAAAGGAAGTATTCACTCTCTTTCTTAACTTGACAATAATGATGACTAAATCAAACGATGGTTATAGGTTCCGTTCTGTTTGAGTACTGCCTGAGCTCTCCCATTCTCCAGCTCTCAAGTACTGCAGGCTGCTGTCCACCCCATCACAGGAGGGTTGGATGGACAAGTGCCAAGCCAGGCCTGAGACGAGGCCACTGCCTGTTTGACATAAATCTCAGGCGGACACTGATAGGCTCCAGAACTGCGTGACTGGTAGGAGGAGGCTGAGCTGTTTCCTCAGCTCAGTGGTGTAATGTGTCTATGATTAACTGTCAATCTGGTGAGTGGTGCTCTGTCTCTATTAGGCTCACTCATCACTGTGACAGGTACTATACTGTACCCCTGACCTTGGCCACCACACCACAGACATTGACTAAGCCAGAGCCAGCAATAGGTTCCGCCTGGGCATAGAGACAAGAGGCTGGGAACTGGGCAGGGAGAAGGGCACAATGGCAGAGAGGGACACAGTCTAAAGCCCCGTTTATACCTGCACTTAACATGCATCCTTCATCCTGAGCTTGTCYTGATCTTGTCTGTTTACACTTATAAGATCTGATCACAATCACATCACACGCTTTTATTCGTCTACACCGGTCTTAAAATGTGAGCACACTCAGAATGTGGACAAGATCAGGACAAAGAACGCATGTTACAACCAGTTATAAACAGGGCTTAAGACACATGCATTCACATAGTAGACACACGARATGAGTTGAGACAGTCAGCCAAATTCTGATCTTTTTTTTTCACTAATTGGTCTGAAAAAGATCTGACGTATAAAGATTGGATGTGATTGCAAACACAGCCACGGAGACACATACTGTAAATACTTGTATATGCATGCACATACATACACAGGCAATTAGATACATGGCCCTGGACAGATAAGACAGCGACATTCTTACAAAAACACACTGCCACACACAGACAAATGGCGCCGGAGGAGATGGCTGCCAGTTTACGGGATCCTAAACAATTGTACCATTTTTCCGCTGTTTGGAAAATATTTGGTACATAATGTTTCTGCCACAGTCTCTTATGACCAAAAAGARCTTCTGGATATCAGAACAGCGATTATTCWCCTTGAACAGGATGAAGATATTTTCTTTTAACGAGTCAGACACAAAGGATTTACTCCAGATACCGGACCAGGCCCAAATTCCCGTCATTCGCATGAAGAAAAGACACCGATACAGGGGATGCAGGTCCGGGTGCCTTGTTAGAATCTGTCCTATTGGTCAACGTGCAATAACTGGAGAATAAATTAGATGAGCTCCGTTCAAGACTATCGTACCAACGGGACAATAAAAACAATAAAATCTTATGTTTCACCAAGTCGTGACTTGATGACGACATGGATAATATAGAGTTGGCTGGTTTTTCCGTGCATCAGCAAGACAGAACAGATGCCTCCGTTAAGACAAGGGGTTGTGGACTATGTCTATTTGTATCTCATGATAAGCTGTAGACCACTCTATTTACCAAGAGAGTTTTCATCTATATTTTTCGTAGCTGTATATTTACCACCACAAACTGATGATAGCACTAAGACCGCACTCAACGAGCTATATAAAGCCATAAACAAACAAGAAAATGCTCATCCAGAGGCGGTGCTCCTAGTGGCTGGGGAATTTAATGCAGGAAAACTTAAATCAGTTTTACCTCATTTCTACCAGCATGTTACATATGCAAACAGAGAAAAAGAAGAATAGACCACCTTTACTCCCCACACAGAGACGCGTACAAAGCTCTCTCACGCACTCCATTTGGCAAATCTGACCATAATTCTATACTCCTGATTCCTGCAAACAAACAAAACTAAAGCAGGAAGTACCCGTGACTCGCTCAATATGGAAGTGGTCAGATGATGCAAATGCTAAGCTACAGGACTGTTTTGCTAGCAAATACTGGAAAATGTTTCCCGGGACTCATCAGATGGCATTGAGGAGTATAACACATCAGTCACCCACAGTGACTGTACATACATACCCCAACCAGAAGCCATGGATTACAGGCTACATCCACACTAAGCTAAAGGGGAGAGCTGCCTGTTATGCTGGTGAATGAGGACCCAAAAGCGACTTAATAGAAACAGAGTCTTTATTCCAGTCTTAAACAAATAATGATTCTCCTGGATAATATCATAGGTAAATCCAAAACAGGAAACTGAAATCCTCTCGTCAGTAGAGAGGAACGACTGGAGACGCGACCACAGACTGCAGGTCGCTTCAGGAGGGCACAGGCCGTAGCTGACATAGACACCTGCTCACACGCAGCATCTGAAGAAGGCAAAAACACGACAGGGCGGAACAAGGACACAGAACAGCAAACATCAAACAAGAATCCGACAAGGAGCTGTTTCTCATTCTCCTAAACTACCTCATTTACTCTTTCACACTGTCCCCTATTTTGCCCTCTGATTAGAGTCCCTATTTCTCCCTCTGTTTTCCGCTCTGT
>NW_019942607.1:338698-342630 GCF_002910315.2 Salvelinus sp. IW2-2015 | reverse complement strand
TGATACAAAACAACAAACGAACATACCGTAACAGTCCCGTGTGGCCAAACACCTAACACAGGAACAAACACCCACAAACCACACGTGAAACCCCGGTTGCCTAAGTTATGATTCTCAATCAACGTGAACGAGTGGAAAGCCATGCATTGTGGACTCTCTGCTCGCTGCTGCGTGCCATCTGAGCATCATACCAGGCGTCCTCATGCCACCAAGCAGCTGTATTCACTGTCGTCTACCTTGGTCTCCACGCCCTTCCAAAACAAAGCTCCTTACTCCTGGGACTTTGAGCAGGATCAAGGTAGTACTCTGTCTGGCTAGTAATGCGGATGCATCCCAACTGGGTACTCATGTGGTTCTGGGCAAAGTTATGTGCATTATATAGGGATAGTGGGCCATTTGGTGGTTCAAAATCAAATGCCCGCACTGGCAATACGTCGTGGTCTGTAGTTCAGAAACAACATGCTGTCCCTATAGCACATGTACGTTTTAACCTTTTTGTTTTTTCTCTTCTTTTAGATCCGCTAACTAGAAACCATGTCAATTCAGAGGCTTGGGGGTCACCTGGTGGAGTAAGATTATACTCTCCCACACCGACTCCAAGCAATGATAGATTACACAGATAACACTGACTGAGCTATACCTGTCAGTGATCTGGTAGAATTCTGCTACTCTACTCTCCAAATGTTTATTATTAGTTAGTGTTTCTGGTTGGTTTTGCGTCTCTCGTCTGTGAGTAGTAAAAGTATCAGTGTGTGAGTACAACATGTACTGTATCCATGCTCCTGAGGCAAATGGTCCTGGTCCGAATTCAAATTCTACTGCAACTTCTCCCTTTTCGTTTCCCTAGCCCCATTAGTAGCATGAGAGGAGACCGACTGTAGGAGCCTGCACCCTGTACAAATGGCTACCTGAATGGCCGCGTGAAGTGTTCATAGAGAGCTCAGGGTGCTTTTTTAGAGCAGGGCACATCGTGGCCGTAGTAAAGAGAAGAGCATAGCCATAGAGCCCACAGAGCTGAGTACAATGCTTCTATTTACTGCAAGTTGCAGCCTCATGCCGGCTCCGCGCTACTGTCTTCATTAAGACCAGACTGCCCCCCTGACCCGTCTATGATGGTGAGTCTAGTGACTTAAACTCCGCATCCGTGAACTCGCTCTGACTGCAAGTTTGGAATACTAGATCTATAATCTCAGGACTATAATCGCTATATGCCTCCTTCCAAGGCCTACAAAAGTGCCCCAGCTAGGAATGTCTATGTGAGCCCAGAAGCAGTCCTAAAGGCCAGCTTTTCCTCTCCCACAGCGATGGCACCTGTGGCCAGAAGCATTCTTTCAAAGAGCAGATCTATGCCCTCAAATCCAACTTTGATGTTCCAATGTCCAGAGAAAGCAAAACAATGAGTCCATTCCAGTAAGGTCAATCAAAGTCAGAATTGGATAGTCCTATGAGCCACAGGCTCCAGACAGGTTGAGTTATGGCCTATATTGTTTTCGTGTTCATTAAATATCATGGAAACTTACCACTCTGCAAATTGGTCCTCCGATCCTTCTCGCCTCTCCTCGTCCGATGAGGAGGACGACTTAGACTGCCGTTACAACCTGACATTTAATCCTAGAAAAAAATTCCCTGTCTTAGGTCAGTTACGATCACCTCTTTTAATTAAGAATGTGAAATGTCAGAATAATAGTACAGAGAATAATTTATTTCAGCTTTTATTTCTATCATTATTCCCAGTGGGTCAGAAGTTTGCATACACTCAATTAGTATTTTGTAGCATTGCTTTAAATTGTTTAACTTGGGTCAAACATTTTGGGTAGCCTTCCACAAGCTCCCCACAATAAGTTGGGTGAATTTTAGCCCATTCCTCCTGACAGAGCAGGAGTAACTGAGTCAGGTTTGTAGGCCTCCTTGCTCGCACACGCTTTTTCAGTTCTACCCACAAATGTTCTATGGGATTGAGGTCAGGACTGTCAGGCCACTCCAATACCGTCACCTTGTTGTCATTAAGCCATTTTAACACAACTTTGGAAGTGTGCTTGGGGTCATTGTCCATTTGGAAGAAAAATGTGCAACCAAGCTTTAACTTCCTAACTGATGTCTTGAGATGTTGCTTCAATATATCCACATAATTTTCCTCCCTCATGATGCCATCTCTTTTGTGAAGTTCACCAGTCCCTCCTGCAGCAAATCACCCCCACAACATGCTGTTGCCACCCCCGCACTTCATGGTTGGGATGGTGTTCTTTGGCTTGCAAACCTCCCCCTTTTTCCTCCAAACATAAAGATGGTCTTTATGGACATTTTTGTTTCATCAGACCAGAGGACATTTCTCCAAAAAGTACGATCTTTGTCCCCATGTGCAGTTTCAAACCGTAGTCTGGCTTTTTTTGGCGGTTTTCGAGCAGTGGCTTCTTCCTTGCTGAGCGTCCTTTCAGTTTATGTTGATATAGGACTCGTTTTACTGTGGATAAATATACTTTTGTACCTGTTTACTTCAGCATCTTCACAAGGTCCTTTACTGTTGTTCTGGGATTGATTTGCACTTTTCACACCAAAGTATGTTCATGGAAATGGAGGAAAACTCGCCTCCCTGCGGACCTGGCATCCTTTCACTCCCTCCTCTCTACATTCTCCTCTTCTGTCTCTGCTGCTAAAGCCAATTTCTACCACTCTAAATTCCAAGCATCTGCCTCTAACCCTAGGAAGCTCTTTGCCACCTTCTCCTCCCTCCTGAATCCTCCTCCCCCTCCTCCCCCCTCCTCCCTCTCTGCTGATGACTTCGTCAACCATTTTGAAAAGAAGGTCGACGACATCCGATCCTCGTTTGCTAAGTCAAACGACACCGCTGGTTCTGCTCACACTGCCCTACCCTGTGCTTTGACCTCTTTCTCCCCTCTCTCTCCAGATGAAATCTCGCGTCTTGTGACGCCGGCCGCCCAACAACCTGCCCGCTTGACCTATCCCCTCCTCTCTTCTCCAGACCATTTCCGGAGACCTTCTCCCTTACCTCACCTCGCTCATCAACTCATCCTTGACCGCTGGCTACGTCCCTTCCGTCTTCAAGAGAGCGAGAGTTGCACCCCTTCTGAAAAAACCTACACTCGATCCCTCCGATGTCAACAACTACAGACCAGTATCCCTTCTTTCTTTTCTCTCAAAACTCTTGAACGTGCCGTCCTTGGCCAGCTCTCCTGCTATCTCTCTCAGAATGACCTTCTTGATCCAAATCAGTCAGGTTTCAAGACTAGTCATTCAACTGAGACTGCTCTTCTCTGTGTCACGGAGGCGCTCCGCACTGCTAAAGCTAACTCTCTCTCCTCTGCTCTCATCCTTCTAGACCTATCGGCTGCCTTTGATACTGTGAACCATCAGATCCTCCTCTCCACCCTCTCCGAGCTGGGCATCTCCGGCGCGGCCCACGCTTGGATTGCGTCCTACCTGACAGGTCGCTCCTACCAGGTGGCGTGGCGAGAATCTGTCTCCGCACCACGTGCTCTCACCACTGGTGTCCCCCAGGGCTCTGTTCTAGGCCCTCTCCTATTCTCGCTATACACCAAGTCACTTGGCTCTGTCATATCCTCACATGGTCTCTCCTATCATTGCTATGCAGACGACACACAATTAATCTTCTCCTTTCCCCCCTCTGATAACCAGGTGGTGAATCGCATCTCTGCATGTCTGGCAGACATATCAGTGTGGATGACGGATCACCACCTCAAGCTGAACCTCGGCAAGACGGAGCTGCTCTTCTCTCCCGGGAAGGACTGCCCGTCCATGATCTCGCCATCACGGTTGACAACTCCATTGTGTCCTCCTCCCAGAGTGCTAAGAACCTTGGCGTGATCCTGGACAACACCCTGTCTTCTCAACTAACATCAAGGCGGTGACCCGTTCCTGTAGGTTCATGCTCTATCTCTCTCTTTTGTGTGGTG
>NW_019942607.1:289545-338673 GCF_002910315.2 Salvelinus sp. IW2-2015 | reverse complement strand
GCCGCTTACCTCACCTCGCTCATCAACTCATCCTTGACCGCTGGCTACGTCCCTTCCGTCTTCAAGAGAGCGAGAGTTTGCACCCCTTCTGAAAAAACCTACACTCGATCCCTCCGATGTCAACAACTACAGACCAGTATCCCTTCTTTCTTTTCTCTCCAAAACTCTTGAACGTGCCGTCCTTGGCCAGCTCTCCTGCTATCTCTCTCAGAATGACCTTCTTGATCCAAATCAGTCAGGTTTCAAGACTAGTCATTCAACTGAGACTGCTCTTCTCTGTGTCACGAGGCGCTCCGCACTGCTAAAGCTAACTCTCTCTCCTCTGCTCTCATCCTTCTAGACCTATCGCTGCCTTTGATACTGTGAACCATCAGATCCTCCTCTCCACCCTCTCCGAGCTGGGCATCTCCGGCGCGGCCCACGCTTGATTGCGTCCTACCTGACAGGTCGCTCCTACCAGGTGGCGTGGCGAGAATCTGTCTCCGCACCACGTGCTCTCACCACTGGTGTCCCCCAGGGCTCTGTTCTAGGCCCTCTCCTATTCTCGCTATACACCAAGTCACTTGGCTCTGTCATATCCTCACATGGTCTCTCCTATCATTGCTATGCGAGACGACACACAATTAATCTTCTCCTTCCCCCCTCTGATAACCAGGTGGTGAATCGCATCTCTGCATGTCTGGCAGACATATCAGTGTGGATGACGGATCACCACCTCAAGCTGAACCTCGGCAAGACGGAGCTGCTCTTCCTCCGCGGGAAGGACTGCCCGTTCCATGATCTCGCCATCACGGTTGACAACTCCATTGTGTCCTCCTCCCAGAGTGCTAAGAACCTTGGCGTGATCCTGGACAACACCCTCGTTCTCAACTAACATCAAGGCGGTGACCCGTTCCTGTAGGTTCATGCTCGTACAACATTTCGCAGAGTACGACCCTGCCTCACGCAGGAAGCGGCGCAGTCTTAATCCAGGCACTTGTCATCTCCCTGTCTGGATTACTCGCAACTCGCTTGCTTCGGCTGGGCTCCCTGCCTGTGCCATTAAACCCCTACAACTCATCCAGAACGCCGCAGCCCGTCTGGTGTTCAACTTTCCCAAGTTCTCTCACGTCACACCCGCTCCTCGCGCTCTCTCCACTGGCTTCAGGTTGAAGCTCGCATACCGCTACAAGACCATGGTGGCTTGCCTACGGAGCTGTAAGGGGAAAGGCACCTCCGTACCTTCAGGCTCTGATCAGGCCCTACACCCAAACAAGGGCACTGCGTTCATTCCACCTCTGGCCTGCTCGGCCTCCCTACCTCTGAGGAAGTACAGTCCCCGACTCGTCCCAGTCAAAACTGTTCGCCTTCTCTGGCACCCCAATGGTGGAACAAAAACTCCCTCACGACGCCAGGTCACGGAGGGTCCCCAAATCACCACCTTCCGGAGATACCTGAAACCCCACCACTCTTTAGAGGAATACCTAGGATAGGATAAAGTAATCCTTCTAACCCCCCCCCCCTTAAAAGAGTTAGATGCACTATTGTAAAGTGGTTGTTCCACTGGATATCATAAGGTGAATGCACCAATTTGTAAGTCGCTCTGGATAAGAGCGTCTGCTAAATGACTTAAATGTAAATGTAAATGTAAACTTCTGACACACTGGAATTGTGATATAGTGAATTCTAAGTGAAATAATAATAAACAATTGTTGGAAAAAATTACTTGTGTCATGCACAAAAAGTAGATGCCCTAACTGACTTGCCAAAACTATAGTTTGTTAACAAGAAATGTGTGGAGTGGTTTAAAATGAGTTTTACTGACTACAACCAAAGTGTATGTAAACTTCCGACTTCAACTTTACATGTACAGTACATATTACCTAAATTACCTTGACTAAGCTGTACCCCCGCACATTGACTCGGTACCGGTACCCCCTGTATGTAGCCTCGTTATTGTTATTTTATTTCTTACTTTAGTTTCATTCGTAAATATTTTTCTTAGCTCTTATTTTTTTTGTACTGCTTTGTTGTTTTAAGGGCTTGTAAGTAAGCATTTCACGATAAGGTTGTTGTACTCGGCACATGTGACAAATAACATTTGATTTGGATTTGGAATAGACAAATGATATGTCACAAAATAATGCAACGGTAATTGCCTCTTTTATTATATTGACCATTTCCCTCTAATCTCTGCAATGACTGCAATTTTTTCTGTTTTTGTCTGTACATTTTTCTCTTCTGCAAAAAACAAAAAAAATCCAGTGCTCTACAGCTTGAAGAACATGAACATTTTGAAGTGATTTTTACCATGAAGGCATTAGGGTTTCTCTTTTTTCCAGGGGTTCGGCAGAAGAAACAATGCTTTTCTGCTTTTGTTTTAACGCTTATCGATTGCTGCCTCTCCATGTTGTTAGGGGAGTGAAGTATTTATCGCCCTCTCCATTGTGCCTTTCCTCCATGGTGTGACATCCCGGCCTTGTCGTGACGTTAAAATGGGAAGAGAGGCACAAACATTTCAGCCGCAGACGAGCAAGCTGCGGAGCGGGAACCAAAGCTTTTGTAGTCCCACTAAATACATTGGAAAGTAATTACAAGGAGCAAAGACCTTCTTTCTTGTTTGATTTTTCTCCTCCTTCTCTCACAATCTTATCCCCCACTTTCTCTCTCACTTTCTCTTCCCCCCCCATCTCTCTCTCTCAGTTGGCTTCAGCCTCCCAAGATGGCTGTGCCTTGTGGGATTTAATTAGAGGTAGTCACAGATGAGGGCTGGGTCTGGGCTGGGTTCTGGCCCTGTGTAGAAATTGCTGCCCTCTGACAGAGTGGTGGGCACAGAGACAGGTTAATACAATGGGTGATACAGAGCATGACAAAATAAGCTTTACTAAACCCTCTGTGCATGGATAAAGAGACTGCATACTGTTTAGGGTACTCATTCTGCATTTCAATGTTATCACACCTGAATCATGATACACAATACCTATGTTTAGTATGCTATGGACATCTAAACAACACAACAATACTAACTGCTGAGCATTGAAGTATCATGAATAGTTCTAGCTGGGTTTAGTTCTCTTAAGAATGACGTGTTGTCAGCGAACCACAGGGGAAAGTTCCACACACTAATCTTTAATCAAGGATCATCTGTGCCTCTTGCTTAAAAAGGATCAGAAACTGTCAACTGCCAAACTCTGAAGAGCAGCAAGGCCATTAGGCACCCATGGCGAGTGTTCTGCTGGGTTACAGAGAGTTTGTGAGCGAGCGGCGTTGGAAAACCCTGCCAAGCTCCAGCCTGAGGGAGCTCCGGCGAGCCCCACTACCCGCCTCCGAAACCAGGCTGATGTCATCAGCCAAACATGCCAGATGGAGAGAGACCAGAGCCTCCAATGACTGGCTCCACACTAGATAAGGAGCCAAAAAGTATTCTCTAGCTAGCGTTCTGAAATAACTTTGTTATTTTTCTTTTGTTACACTCTGCATTCATCCTGTAGAAAGTCTATATTTTTAAGGGAATGTTTTTTAACTTCTACTTGGTCACCATCCCGGATCCGGGAGCATCCTCATCAGTAAAAAAGCTGACTAGCATAGCCTAGCATAGCGCCACAAGTAAATACTAGCATATAAATATCATGAAATCACAAGTCCAAGACACCARATGAAAGATACACATCTTGTGAATCCAGCCATCATTTCCGATTTTTAAAATGTTTTACAGCGAAAACACAATATGTATTTCTATTAGCAAACCACAATAGCAAAAGACTCAACCGCATATTTTCAAAAAAAAATTACTGCATAGGTAGCTATCACAAAACTGACCAAATAGAGATATAATTAGTCACTAACCAAGAAACAACTTCATCAGATGACAGTCTTATAACATGTTATACAATAAATCTATGTTTTGTTCGAAAATGTGCATATTTGAGGCATAAATCATAGTTTTACATTGCAGCTACCATAAAAAATATCACCAAAGCAGCCAGGATAATTACAGAGAGCAACGTGAAATACTTAAATACTCATCATAAAACATTTATGAAAAATACATGGTGTACAGCAAATGAAAAATAAACATCCTGTGAATCCAGCCAATATTTCCGATTTTTTAAGTGTTTTACAGCGAAAACACAATATAGCATTATATTAGCTTACCACAATAGCCAAACACACAAAAATGCATTTATCAGCAGCAAAAGGTAGCGATCGCAAAAACAGCAAAAGATATAAAATTATTCACTAACCTTGACAAACTTCATCAGATGACAGTCCTATAACATCAGGTTATACAATACACTTATGTTTTGTTCGAAAATGTGCATATTTGGACCTGAAAACCGTGGTTATACATTGTAGCAACTTTTTCCCCTTTTTCCCAGAATGTTCGGATATATTTCTGACACTCACCTAATCTGACCAAATAACTCAACATAAACTTTACTAAAAAATACATGTTGGATAACAAATGAAAGATACACTAGTTCTTAATGCAATCGCCGTGTTAGATTTTTTTAAATAACTTTAGTACGACATACAGCTTACGTTATAGCGAGACAGCGCCTGCAATGAGGGCGGAAAATAGAACTAAACATTTTCCACAGAAATATGAAATAACATCATAAATGGTTCCTACTTTTGCTGAGCTTCCATCAGAATCTTGTACAAGGAGTATTTTGTCCAGAATAAATCGCTGTTTGGTTTTAGAATGTCCTCTTCTCCAGTCGAATTAGCAACCATAGCTAGCCAAGTGGCGCAAAGATGTCCATCTTCACCAAACGCAGAAAACGGAAAACGCCAAAACTCCCGATAAACATTCAATAATCTGATAAAACTATATTGAAAAAACATACTTTACGATGATATTATCACATGTATCAAATAAAATCAAAGCCGGAGTTATTAGACGTCTATACCGAACGCTTTTCAGAAGCCAATGCTGATATCCTTCCCGCGCCTTGCTAGACAAAGGAAATTGGGGTCACGTCATTCCAAGAGCTCTTGTTCGACCTCAGATCAAGCTARACACCCCATTYCACCTYCCAMTGCCTGKTGACATCTAGTGGAAGGCGTATRAMGTGCATGTATATCCATAGATTTCAAGCAATTGAATAGGAWRGCYCTGGAACAGAGCCTCGATTTCAGATTTTTCACTTCCTGTCAGGAAGTTTGCTGCAAAATGAGTTCTGTTTTACTCACAGATATAATTCAAACGGTTTTAGAAACTTGAGAGTGTTTTCTATCCAATAGTAATAATAATATGCATATTGTACGAGCTAGAATAGAGTACGAGGCAGTTTAATTTGGGCACGATTTTTTACAAAGTGAAAACAGCGCCCCCCTATTGAGAAAAGGTTTTAATCTAGCCTAAGAATATGAAATCCACATAAAATAGCACTAATGAGCTTATACTTTTAAGTTGAAAAATAAATGATCCACGCGTCCCTCCCTGCAGCTTTGAAATCAATGTTAAACAAAACGAATACTTTGTTCGATGCTCTTTATGAGAGTGTAGAATGTAAAGAGAAATGTGTATCACACCGACTCATTCCTCTGTATCTACGATGTCCCGTATCAGTTGTGCAACTTGTCTACAGAGATATTTTGTATATGCCTGACAACATCCTCCTTCTAATTCCTAAATCTATGACTCTTGTCTCCTCTCTTGATCTGTGAGGCGCGCTGGGGCATCAATCAATCTTGTCTAGCCACATTAATGGATGTGTCTGAGAATTACTCAGACAGAGAATTTGCTCAGGTTTCACTCTGCATTACTGTCAGTGGCCTTCTACGTGAGGAGAATCCATTAGGAAAACCTGTGAATACGCATTGCGTAGAATAGGCACTGATTGCACATGCACATAGGCTGCTGTGTTTCCCCTATATTCGTCTACGCCGCTCCAAAGACTATTACTTTTTATATATATACACACAGTACCAGTCAAAAGTTTGGACACACCTACTCATTCCAGGGTTTTTCTTTATTTTAATTGTAGAATAATAGTGACGACATCAAAGCTATGAAATAATTGATATGGAATCATGTAGTAACCAGAAAAGTGTTAAACAAATCTAAATATTTTTATATTTGAGATTCTTCTAAGTAGCCACCCCTTTGCCTTGATGAGAGCTTTGCACACTCTTGGCATTGTTCCCACGTTCGCAGAGACTGCAGTTCACAAGAGCGCTGCATATGTCGGCTCAATTGGAAATTACTTTTACATTTCAATCACGCTACACGCTACAGTACAGAACTTCAGCGCTATGGATTGAATATTTTGAGACCTGGGCTTCCGTGCACTTACACTATACGAGCGGGAGATGACCAACTCACAAGCAGTAAAATGCGGGGCAGTGAGCCAAAACACTGGTCAACAAGTTAAGGAGAGACAGATAGCAGGACCATTCGCTTACCAAYGATCAGCGTGGCGTGGACGAGGTTTCTTCAAGTGCAGTTGCAAAAACCATCAAGCGCTATGATGAAACTGGCTTTCATGAGGACTGCCACAGGAAAAGAAAACCCACAGTTACCTCTGCTGCAGAGGATAAGTTCATTCGCGTTAACTGCACCTCCGAAATTGYTGCCCAAGTAAATGCTTCACAGAGTTCAAGTAACAGACACATCTCAATGTCACACCCTGGCCTTAGTATTCTTTGTTTTCTTTATTATTTTAGTTAGGTCAGGGTGTGACATGGGGAATGTTTGGGTTTTATCGGTTTTGGGTGGTTATATGGTAAAGGGGGTGTTGGGTGTAGTGTATGGGTTTGTGTTGAGTGTATGTGTCTAGCTGTGTCTATGTTGGTGTAGTTGTCTAGGAGAGTCTATGGTTGCCTGAATGGGTTCCCAATTAGAGACAGCTGATTTCTGTTGTCTCTGATTGGGAGCCATATTTAGGGTAGCCATAGGCTTTYGTTTGATGTGGGTAATTGTCTATGTTATACGTTTGTAGCATGTATGTGCACTACGTTCATAGCTTCATGGTCGTTTGTTTGTTTTGTTAGTTTTGTAATAGTGTTTTGTGTTTTGGTTCTCCTTCTTCATAATAAAAAGGAAGATGGCTTATTTTCCTAATGCTGCGTTTTGGTCCGTCAATCCTCCACACGATCGTGACACTCAACATCAACTGTTCAGAAGAGACTGTGTGAATCAGACCTTCATGGTCTAATTTCTGCAAAGAATCTACTACTAAAAGGACACCAATAAGAAGAATAGACTTGCTTGGGCCAAGAAACACGAGCAATGGACATTAGACCGGTCGAAATCTGTCTTTTGGTCTGGTGAGTCCAAATTTGCGATTTTTGGTTCCAACCGCAATGCCTTTCTGAGGCGCAGAGTATGTGAACAGATGATCTCCACATGTGTGGTTCCCACCGTGAAGCATGGAGGAGGAGGTGTGATGTTTTGGGGTGTTTTGCTGGTGACACTGTTGGTGATTTATTTAGAATTCAAGGCACACTTAACCAGCATGGCTACCACAGCATTCTGCAGTGATACGCCATCCCAGCTGGTTTGCGTTTAGTGGTACTATCATTTGTTGGAAAAACATTCCAGGTAAATATGGTTGAGAGAATGCCAAAACTGTCATCAAGGCAAAGGGTGGCCACTTTGAAGTATCTAAAATATGTTTTGATTTGTGTAATACTTTTTCAGTTACTACATGATTTCATATGTGTTATTTCATAGTGTTGATGTCTTCACTATTATTTTACAATGTAGAAAATAGTCAAAATAAAAGAAAAACCCTTGAATGAGTAGGTGTGTCCAAACTTTTGACTTGTACTGTACATCACAAAAGACTGAAATATAACAAACCTGTTTGATATAGAAACACCAGATTTATCAGGTTTTTAAAAATAATTGTTATTATGAAATTAAGAAAAATATTAATGACATTCCACCCATGAGGCCAAAGAGGGCACTTTTGGTCATTGACTGTATGAAAAAGCTATGTATGCAGCGCCTCTCATTGCTGGCTCAGTAACACACATTTTTTCCTTAACTTAGTATCAGGAAATATTCCAAAAGTATGGAAAGCAGCTTTTGTGCTTCCACTCCATAAGGGCGGGGATAGTAGTGATCTTGATAATTATCGACCCATTTCCAGGCTCCCTTGTCTTGTCAAAATACTAGAATCATTGGTCAACAAACAGCTACGTTATTTTCTATCTGTAAATGGTATTCTTAATGTTAGTCAATCCGGATTCAGATCTAAACATAGCATCACTACGGCTACCATGCTTGTTATAAATGATATTGAAAATACCTTAGATGATAGAAAGAATTGTGCTGCCATGTGTGTAGACTTGTCAAACACTTTTGATACTGTAGACCATGTTATTCTGTTGAATAAGCTGCCCTCAAAAGGGTTGGGTACTGATGCTTGCCGATGGTTTCATAATTATCTTAATGACAGAACTCAGGCCATCAAGATAGATTGGGTCCTTGAGTTACATAAAGGGGTGACCCAATGTCCGATACTCGGCCCACTACTGTTTACAATCTATATAAATAACATTGGTAATGCAAAAAAAATGTAATGTTAATTTGTATGCAAATGACAGTGTTCTATTCCATTGCTCCTTTGGTTGGCCAAGCCTTTTCACATTTTCAGTTTGTTTTCAAGCACTGCAGAGGTCACTATTGTCTCTACAATTAATGTTAAATGCAAACAAAACAAAATACATGCTTTTTTCTAGGTCCCATAACACATTTTTAAATGAATTTGTCATGACTAGTTTGAGCGGTAGACAAATTGAGCGATGTCCTTCCTACGAATATCTTGGTATATGGCTTGATGACAAACTGTCATTTAAAAAAACATGTCACTGAGCTGGTGAAGAAGTTGAATTTAAAGGTTGGTTTCTTTAAAAGAAACAAAGCATGTCTAGGGCTGTGGCGGTCATGAAATGTTATCAGCCGGTGAATGTCAAGCAAATAATTGTCAGTCTCACAGTAATTGATCGTTAATGTCTCTTTATTCAAAGACTCAATCATGGACACTCTTAATGACAGTTGTGGCTGCTTTGCGTGATGTATTGTTGTCTCTACCTTCTTGCCCTTTGTGCTGTTGTCTGTGCCCAATAATGTGTGTACCCTGTGCTGCTGCAATGTTGTGTTGCAAACATGTTGTTGTCATGTTGTGTTGCTACCATGCTGTGTTGTCATGTGTTGCTGCCATAGGTCTCTCTTGTCATGATGTGCGTTCTGTCCTATATTTTTATTTAATTTATTTTTWATTTTTAAAAAGCAGGAGGCCTTTTGCCTTTTGGTAGGCCGTCATTGTAAATAACAATTTGTTCTTAACGGACTTGCCTAGATAAATAAAGTTGTTTTTTAAATAAACATAAACACATTTACAGTAGCATCTCCTTGCTTCCACACATAGATGTATTATACTTTTTGAAATGGCTTGTAGTCTATGTAATATAGCCTACACCTTCAAAATAATACCATTATTTATTTTAGACAGGTCCAAAGAAGCATGATATGAAGAAAATGTTGTCCTTTTCAGAAGAAAATAATAGAATACTCTGAGTTGTCCTTATGTTAGGTTCTGATGTGGCTATGGCAAATGGCTGTGGGCTACACTAGTTCATTTAGCAGACAATATTTGCTTATAATTCCGCCACATTATTTTATAGTATGAAGAATACAATTGAACAAAGCTGAATAAAATATCAATATTTTCTCCAAAGGATTTGAGGGAGTGTGCACATGCGGCTATTATGTGTTGAGCAGTTAATCTAGAGTTATTCATGTAACTTTAGTTGTTCTACAAATGTTGGGCACTATGTTTTTTTTTATTTTTAATACATTGTAAGGCTGCATGAAAAGACTCTAAAGTCGCTTGAAAGTCATGAGCCATGCTTTGTTTTTTTTGCGCAGGCTGTACACACTCTAACAGACTCTCATTCACAATTTGACAAGCACTTGATAATGCCTCGATTTTCACAGCGGCATCTCCTTTGTGGCTGCAATGCATCCTAAAAAATCCATGTCTTTTGTGGCTTGGAGTGCTGCGTTGTGCCCTTCTCCCTGAGTGTGCTGCACAATCCGGCTCTCCGTCATGTGATTGGGTCTTTCTCACAGGCTACAAGTGAAGACAGACACATCGGGGACTCAACTGCTTGTGTCCTTATCCAATTCTGATATGCATATTTAAGATATTGGAAGAACTGTCCACATTTACTTTTCATCAGCCAACAAGATGAGTAGGCCTAACGAAAAGGAAAAGCACTAGCCAATGTCAATCTACTATCCCCCATAGCACAAAAGTCAACCTATTCTATTCTGTGCGAGAAATAAATATTACAAACATAGTCTGGGACAGTAGTGGGATGCGTAAGATCCCAAATTAATACAACCACTAGCATCAAAAACACTTTTTTACGCAATGTGGCTGACGCAATAGGTCAGAACAATTAGCTTAAAATGTTGATAAACAATTAGGGTATTTCTTCACATTATAAGCGCAGCAATGTGCACATGGTAGTAGGCTATAAGTGTGAATGTTCCATTCGCGGAAAAAAACTTTATCAAAAGTGACTGCAAATGCACTTATGCATGTAATGCTTTTATTAATAAATGTGCATTTTTATGGTGAACATTATTTTCCCAAATCTTGAAACTCACGCGCTGCTTATATATGCCAGTTAGGCTCTACACCCTTTGTGAAGTAGATTAATGTGCTTAACTTCTTGCAACTATAGGGGGTGCTGTTCCGCATTAGCATATTTGTGTCTCCAAATTAAACTGCCTCGTGCTAAATTCTTGATCGTACAATATGCATATTATTGTTATTATTGGATAGAAAACACCTTCTAGTTTCTATAGAAGTTGGAATTTTGTCTCTGAGTGGTACAGAACAATTTCTACAGCACTTTTCATGACAGGGTTCAGATTTCAGAAATGTTTACCCCTGATCTGGGGTCTGTTTTTAAGGCGACAGTGAATAGCTATTGAAGAAACCGACACTGCCTACGTCTTCCTCTGGTGTCTGTACGTCATCACGTTTTGAATGAAATCTATTGCACAATCCCAGCCATTATAAAACCACAAAATGTTTAGGGACCGCCCTTTCTCGTCGTCGCCTGAAGCCGTGAAGCCATCGGACTTGCCTCGTTCCAAATCGTTGTCTAACCAGCAATATTCTCCGGTCATGTTTTCAGTCGTTATAGTTGTTAAAAACATCATAATGTAGTTAATTTTGAACCTTTATAGCAATTTATTACGTTTAGTGCGATTTTGAGGAATTTTGTTTGTGCACTCTGAAAGTTGGACACGTTTTTGGGGTCCCGTTCGATCGTTATGGATATCGAAGGACAGAGGACATCTATCGACCAAAAGACGTTTATAACATAGAAAGGATACATTGCCCAAGAATCTGATGGAAGAACAGCTCAAAGTAAGCAATATTTAATATGTAAATCTGTTTCTGTCGAAATTTTTAAACGCATATTTCGCCATTTTGTTTGGTATAGCTTCACTTGGCAACCCTGTATTGAAAAGTAAGGTAAATTTTAAAAATGTATCAGCGGTTGCATTAAAGTAACTAATTTGTCTTTCGATTGCTGTCAACCCTGTATTTTTAGTCAAGTATATGATTAGCTTTCAATTAAACTAGATCACTCTGATAGATGACGTCAGACATATTGAGGCTTGATTTCCTAGTATTTTTATTGTGTAACCACGGTTTTGTTGACTAAATATGCACCTTTTCGACAAACTGTATATGTATATTGTAAAATGATGTTACAAGGAGTGTCATCGAAGATTCTGAGAAGGTTAGTGAAAAAATTAATAATATTTCTGGCGTGATTACGTTATAGCGCTCTTGGCTGGAATCGATGCTCTGGTAACGTTTTGCACATGTTATGCTAACTTATCGATTTATTGTGTTTTCGCTGAAAAACGCTTAGAAAATCTGAAATCACAAGAACTGGGTCTTTCCATTGCTATGCTTTGTCTATTTTTATGAATGTTTTATGATGAGTAAATTGGTCATACACGTTGCTCTATCTTAGTATATCTAGCGTCGATTTGTGATGGTCGTGGCAAATTGTACAACTGTGATTTCTACCTGAAAATAGCACTTTTTCTAACAAAAACTATCTTATACCATGAATATGTTATCAGACTGTCATCCTGAAGAGGTTTTTTCTTGGTTAGTGGATATCAATATCTTAGTTGAGCCGATTGGTGATAGCACCTGAAGGAGTAAGACAACTGATGGAGTTTAGAATAGTGGGTATTTTGCTAACGTGTTTAGCTAATAGATTTACATATTTTTTCTTCCCTGTAAAACATTTTAAAAATCTGAAATGGTGGCTTTATTCACAAGATCTGTATCTTTCATCTGGTGTCTTGGACTTGTGATTTAATGATATTTAGATGCTACTATCTACTTGTGAAGCTATGCTAGCTATGCTAATCAGTGTGTGGGGGGATGGGGGGTGATCCCGGACCCGGGGTAGAGGCTCGTTAGAGGTTAATTTTAAGAAGTTATTTGGCCACTCTAGTTGTGATACAAACCTTATTAAAACATATAGGCCAGACTACATGAGGTGTGTGACTATGAATCGCAAAAGTCGCAAAAAAAAGGCATTGTTTCTTATGCTGGGCATCATTCACAACTGATAATAAATCATTCAATAAATCATCAAGTGATAGGTTAATATTGTCATCCATCAGACTGTTCTTGATTTAAATTTGTCTTTAAATATAGTAAATAATATATGTGTAACATTTGTTTTGATTTAAAATGGACCATTATCATGCACCTATACCGAAACAGGGGAAAAAGAAATGTCATCTATGCCCTTAAATAGCGAATGGAGGATGTTTTTCCCCGTGGTTTATTTTCATGACAGCCAGGTAGGCTATACTCCTGTTGTAAATATAAGCAATGTGCTTAATATTAGGAAAGTTGAGAAATAAATATAGTAGGTCTAGCCAATAGAAAGCTGATGGGACCCTGCTCTTTTTGTTAGCGGCCATCACTCTGTTTTCTCCCGCAATTGCATAGCCTATATAAATGTTGCGCAACATGAGCTCATGGGCTCTCATGAAGTTTTTGATTACATTTTTGAATACATTTGCATTGATGTCAGAGTGATTAGAGGGACAATAGAGTGCTGAGTATGAGGCAGCTAGCAAGTTTGGTAGGCTACTAATGACCTTGGAGAGTTATGGTCCGATGAGACGGAGACCGAAGCGTGACTGCTGTGGGGCTGCGGCGGAGCAGAGAAGCGACGAACAGCAGAGACAGGAGGAGCCCACAGCATTAGACACAAGCCTTTGAATTGGTGAGCCTGTTAAGCCCTCACGCTTAAGGCGTCAGGGAGATAGATTTGCTGCTGCACCCGAGCACTGTAAACAACAGCGCCTCGTCTCATCTCGTCCATATCCACATGCACACATAAACACACCCTCATGCATGCACATACACACACTTCCTGTCCACACACACACAAGCCTAAATGTGGGAACGGCTTTTAGCCTCGCCTTCCTGCATGATTTCTCATGGGTGTGAGGGGGTTGGTTAGACCCGATTTAAGGGTCCAGGAAAACAGGATTAGCCCAACTCCACTTTCTAATTAATTGTCTTGGTGTTTGGCCAATAAATCATGGTTATCTCCTTCTGTAATCATAACAGGAGACAGCACCTCTGACCAAGACGCTGGAATGTTAAACTTGGTAATGAAACCCTGAGATATGTGGAAGGGGGGATATCTGTCTTGTTGAGCATTGCTAGATTAGATCGTGGCTAGTTTAGTATTTTTTGGGACAAAGTTTTGTATGTGTTGGCTTTAGCCTGCAATGGCGAGATGGGGTGAGGGAACCACAATGAACAGACAGAGAATGGATGTAGCAAGGGCAGGTAGCAGGCTGGTACAGGGGTATTTAGAGCTGTGGTGACTGGCAGACTTCTGGGAAAGGGGAGGCCCTACTGCCGTAAGGCAGAAATGCCCTGAAGTTATAGCAATATAGGCCAGAATGAGACATGTAGCAGTTGGCATAGTGCATCTTAGAGCCCCTTCCCAGGCAGAGCCTGTCTCTCTGTGGAAAGTCTGACTGCAGGGCACTGACACTCCCTGCAGTCTAGATGGCTTTAGCTGGAGCCACTGTGTACTATTGTACTATAGGCATGTACAATGCCCCGGCCACAAACTTAGCCAAATTATCTAATTTAATTCTCGGAGAGAGAGAAAGAGAGAAAGAAAGAGAGAGAGAAAGAGCGAGAGAGAGAGAGAGAGGAGATGTCGCAAGGGTCCGCTGAGATGGAAAAGCGAGTGTGTTTATGCTCCTGGTTCCCAGTGGGCGCCCGCAAATTAGGAGTTAGGCGACGTGCAAATCCGGCAGCTGTTTCTGAGAGTGTTCTGCGACCATGTGTGGGACAGCCAGTTGCAGACCACAGACAGTCCCTGCCACTTCAAAGAGTGTGGGGAAGAGAAGAAAAACATGCTTCCGATGCCATAGGGCAGCTCAATGTCACCGCTCTGATGTGAAACTCTCTCCACTCTGCCCAATGTTACCCAGAGGATCGACCCCAAAAGTCCTAATTTCCTTTGCAATGAAAAAGCACAAAGTATAAAAAAATATTAGTTTCCCCAGAAGTTATGTGTATAGCTTTTGTTATTGCGCCCTTGAGAATGTATGACTTCCAGCAAGGTGACATGAAGGCTGCTTAGTGCCTAAGTGCACAGCAGCGTAAACTGAAACTTCATTATTGTACTGTCACAATAAAACTGATGCTGGGTATAGTGCAGTCTCTCTTTGGCACTGCTCAAACTTCAATCTTCCATAAATGCAAAAATACTGTATGCGTGCATCCCGGTGTGTGGGTTGTGTGAGTGAGAGTGTATATATGGTTGAAGTCGGAAGTTTACATACACTTCGGTTGGACTCATAAAAACTCATTTTTCAACCACTCCACAAATGTCTTGTTAAAAAACTATAGTTTTGGCAAGTCGGTTAGGACATCTACTTTGTGCATGACACAAGTCATTTTTCCAACAATTGTTAACAGACAGATTATTTCACTTATAATTCACTATATCACAATTCCAGTGGGTCAGACATTTAAATACACTAAGTTGACTGTGCCTTTTAACAGCTTGGAAAATTTCAGAAAATGATGTCATGGCTTTAGAAGCTTCTAGGCTAATTGACATAATTTGAGTCAATTGGAGGTGTACCTGTGGATGTATGTTTGAGGAATTTTAAGTATGAGATTTCTGTTGTTTTGAATTTGGCGCCTAGCACTTTCACTGGCTGTTGTCATATGAATCCCGTTAACCCCACTAGGGTATGTGGGACGGTAGCGTCCCGCCTCGTCAACAGCCAGTGAAACTGCAGGGCGCCAAATTCAAAACAACAGAAATCCCATAATTAAAATTCCTCAAACATACAAGTATTTTACACCATTTTAAAGATACACTCGTTGTAAATCCAGCCACAGTGTCCAATTTCAAAAAGGGTTTATGACGAAAGCAAACCAAACGATTATGTTAGGTCAGAGCAAAGTCACAGAAAAACACAGCCTTTTATCCAGCCAAAGAGTGCAGTCACAAAAAGCAGAAATAGAGATAAAATGAATCACTAACCTTTGATGATCTTCATCAGATGACACTCATAGGACTTCATGTTACACAATACATGTATGTTTTGTTCGGTAAAGTTCATATTTATATCCAAAAATCTGAGTTTACATTGGCGCGTTACGTTCAGTAGTTCCAAAACATCCAGTGATTTTGCAGAGAGCCACATCAATTTACAGAAATACTCATAAATAAATTGCTAGAAGATACACTGTTATGCATGGATTTTAGATCCAACTTCTCCTTAATGCAACCGCTGTGTCAGATTTCAAAAAAACTTACGGGAAAAAGGCACTCATGCAATAATCTGAGTAACAAGGCGCTAGAGAAAAACACACCCAAACAACTAATCCGCCCATGTTGTGTAGTTCAACATGAGTCAGAAATAGCATTCATAAATATTCATTACCTTTGATGATCTTCATCAGAATGCACTCCCAGAATCCAGTTCCACAATAAAAAAAAATTGTTCGATAAATGTCATCATTTATGTTCAAATAATCCTTTTTGTTCGTGATTAGCCAGTAATCCAAATTCATGAGGGGCGATCAACTAGGTGCAGACAAAGTCAAAAAGTTCCGTTACAGTCCGTAGAAACATGGTCAAACGATTGTATAGATTCAATCTTTAGGGATGTTTTTAAACATAAATCTTCAATAATGTTCCACCGGAGAATTCCTTTGTCTGTAGAATTGCAATGGAACCGCAAGCTAACTATCACGTGATCGGCATGGTCAGCTTGTGGGCTCTCTGGCAGAAGCTCTGACTCATCCCCCTCTCATTCGCCCACTTCACAGTAGAAGCATCAAACAAGGTTCTAAAACTGTTGCTTCTAGTGGAAGCCTTAGGAACTGCAATATGACCCCATAGACACTGTGTATTCGATAGACAAAGATTTGAAAAAAACTACAAACCTCAGATTCCCACTTCCTGTTTGGAATTTTTCTCCAGGTTTTTGCCTGCCATATGAGTTATGTTATAACTCACAGAGACATATACAAACAGTTTTAAGAACTCAGACTGTTCTAAGACTGTTCTAACAGACTGTTTCTACAGACTGTTCTATCTAAACTACAAATTATATGCATATTCTAGCTTTATGGGTTGAGTAGCAGGCAGTTTAATTTGGGCACGCTTTCATCCCAAATTCCAATGCTGCCCCCTACCCTAGTGAGTTAATGGGATTTAAGCCAAAGAAGCCATAACTCTTTTGTCATATCTCAGTTTACTCACTTACTTATGGTGCTGGCCAAATCCTGCTGATTTGTTTTCAACATGAGCAACATTTTTTTTGCTTTATATCTTGGACGCTAAAGCAGACAAATAAAATGTGCCTATCTATATAATGAATAATGAATTGGCTGGGTTGAGATTTATAAATAAAAAAGCACTAACCTCTCTCTAAAAGCTTCACTTATTCAAAAGTAGTATTTGAACCCTAAATGGTTCTCAAGTAGATTACTAAGAAAGGATCATCCTTGTTTACAAATTGCTTTTTGCCTTTGTGCAGATTGCCATGTCTCATTTTGATTAATTGAAACACTATACTTTTTTCTAATATCCCTCTTTTTCAAACAAGCAGCTGGTACAATTTCAATTTATCCCCCCTGAAAAGATATAACAAATATTAACAACACTTTATGGTGAACTCAAATGTGCTGGTTGATAAAATACCTTATTAATGGAAAATATGTTTTTAAATGTTATTTTCTTTCTTAAATGATAATTGTAATTGGAATGTTAGAATTATGTCCTTCATGGAGTTATCATAATTGTAGGGGAAGGTTGCTCAATCCAAGAGTACACCAATTGATTAAGCATTACCCAAACATGGAGTAGGCAGGTGGCAGCGGGGAGGAGTAGGGACTGGTCTGTCTGCCAATTATAAAGGATCAAAACTGGCGGAGGAATAAAAATAGCATAAATAGGAAAGTATACCAGTTTCATTTGAGGACCAGGATGTTGACAACTGTGCCATACAGATTGCAAAATAGTTGGGAAGAGATTTTTGATGTGCTGATTCCATGGTATGAGTTGATATATAAAACAACGCAAGATTAAAGACTTCGTGCTTTTCAGCTAAAATTATTATATAGAATTCTTGCCACCAACAAAATTTTGAATATTTGGGGTATAAAATCATCCAAATGCTGCAGATTTTGTTGTGAGGATACAGAATTGGTGGGAGATCTGTCAAAGTGCCCTTGAGCAGTGCATTGACCCTGGATGTGTGACGCTCTGAATGGGAGTCTGTTGGATGACTGGTATAATGTAGTTGTTGAGCGGCTTCACTGCAAGTATATTGTATGTTTCAGATATTCAATAAAAATAATAAAGTGTCTCCACTGACATTATGTTTCAAGCAGACCACCATAGTCCCTGTGCCCAAGAACACTTGGGTGTTGGTCCAAGGTAACCTGCCTAAATGACTACCGACACGTAGCTCTCAGGTCTGTAGTTATGAAGTGCATTGAAAGGCTGGTCATGGCTCACATAAACACCATTATCCCAGAAATCCTAGACCCACTACAATTTGCATACCGCCCAAACAGATCCACAGATGATGCAATCTCAATTGTACTTCACACTGCCCTTACCCACCTGGACAAAATGAACACCTACATGAGAATGCTATTCATTGACTACAGCTCAGTGTTCAACACCATAGAGCCCTCAAAGCTCCTCACTAAGCTAAGGACCCTGGGACTAAACACCTCCCTCTGCTACTGGATCCTGGACATCCTGACGGACCACCCCCAGGTGGTTAGGGTAGATAACAACACGTCCGCCACGCTGATCCTCAACATGGGGGCCCCTCAAAGGTACGTGCTCAGTCCCCTCCTGTAATCCCTGTTCTCTCATGACTGCACGGCCAGACGCGACTCCATCACCATCATTAAGTTTACCGATGACACAACAGTTGTAGGCCTGATCACCGACAACGACAAGACATCCTATAGGGAGGAAGTCAGAGACCTGACCATGTGGTGCAAGGACAACAACCTCACCCTCAACGTGATCAAGACAAAGAAGATGATTGTTGACCACAGGAAAAGGAGGACCGAACACGCCCCCATTCTCATCGACGGGGCTGTAGTGGAGCAGGTTGAGAGCTTCAAGTTCCTTGGCGTCCACATCACCAACAAACTAATATGGTCCAAGCACACCAAGACAGTCGTGAAGAGGGCATGACAAAACCTATTCCCCCTCAGGAGAGTGAAAAGATTGGGCATGGGTCCTCAGATGCTCAAAAGGTTCTACAGCTGCACCATCGAGAGCATCCTGATGGGTTGCATGGTATGGCAAATGCTCAGAGTGTAGTGCGTATGGCCCAGTACATCACCGGGCAAAGGTTCCTGCCATCCAGGACCTCTATATCAGGCGGTGTTAGAGGAAGGCCCTAAAAACAGTCAAAGACTCCAGCCACCCTAGTCATAAACTGTTCTCTCTACTACCGCAGGGCAAGTGGTACCGGAGCGCCAAGTCTAGGTCCAAGAGGCTCCTAAATTGTTTTCACCACAAGCATAAGTTCAATAAGATCTAATCAATGGCTACCCAGACTATTGCTTTCCCCCCACATCTTCACCTGCTCCTACTTCTTTTAATTATCTATGCATAGTCACTTTATTACTCTACCTCAGTACATGCATATTACTGCTCAATTACCTCGCTAACGGTGCCCCACATTGTGATCTGTCGTGTATCCCACTGTATATAACTTACCGTCGCTATTTGTTTATTTTCATGCTTGTTTGAATTATGTATCACTGTTTATTTCTACTTTTTAGGTATTGTTGCCTTAAAACGTGCATTGTTGGGTGTAACTTTCTGCGCTATCGGGATTCTTTTACGGGATCATTTTCCTAAAGCAACCGCTGAATTGCAGGGCGGCAAATATTACTAAAAATTTTCTATCTGCAATCACAAGTGAATATTCAACAACAGCTTAGCTTGTTGTTATTTCCACCTATGTGTCAGATTTTGAAATATGCTTTTACAGCGAAAGAAATCCAAGCTTTTGTGAGTGGATCAATCAATGCTAGAACAGCTAGCCAAATTAGCATGGTCACGAAAGTCAGAAAAGCAATAAATTAATCGCTTACCTTTGATAATTCGGATGTTTGCACTCACCCAGTTACACAACAAATGTTATTTTTGTTTCGATAAATTACTTTTATAACAAAAAAACATTTGGGTGCGCGTTATGTTTCAGAAAACCAAAGCCTGTTCCGTTCGACGAAATTCCAAAAAGTATCCGTATGGTCGGTCAAGTATAACAGTCAATGTTTTTTTATAATCAATCCTCAGGTTGTTTTTACACACATAATCGATAATTTTCAAACGGACCGTAACCTATTCAATAAGAGAGAAAAGGAAATGGGAGCTACCCTCTCGCGCACAGGAACTATCAGAGGACACCTGACTAGTTTTGAAAATCTCGCTCATTTTTTCAAAATAAAGCCTGAATATGTCTAAAGCTGGTCACAGCCTGAGGAAGCCATTGGAAATGAATCTGGTTGATACCCTTTAAATGGAAGAAAGATGGGCAGGAAACACAGATAAACATTTAAAAAATCATGTCGCGGATAGATTTTCTCAGTTTTCGCCTGCAGAATCAGTTTTTTTATCTCACAGACAATATTTGACAGTTTTGGAAACTTTGAAGTGTTTTCTATCCTAATCTGTAATTATTGCATATTCTACGATCTGGACTGAGAAATGTCAGTTTACCTTGGAACGTTATTTTAAAAAATTATAATATCTGATCCTAGCGTCAAGAGGTTTTAAGGGCTTGTAAGTAAAAATGTCACTGTAAAGTTTACACTTGTTGTGTCCGCGCATGTTACAAATAAATTGATTTGATTTGATTTAGTACGTTGCTCCGTTCTAGGATCCTATGTATGCCATGGTATTTTCACAGTGCTATTTCAGATGAATAATATGAGCTAATATACTACCTTACATCTTGCATGGGTGTGCCCAGAGAAGAAGCCTGGGTGGTAAATTCACGTATTTGTCTGGGTTCTTGGTCGATTGTGTTCCCCAAAGCTGTCTCTTCCCCTTTTGTTACTGCCTGTCTGCTTCACCCCGCTATAGTTTCACTGAAGGCCCAGATTGTTTTTAAATGTAATCCGGTTTTAATTCAAATGGAGGGGGAAGTATTATTATCACAACGCTGCACTGAATTAGATGGTGTCTGACTTGTTTACGTGCTGTTGTGCGTTGTGTTGCTAACCTTACTTTGCTACCTGACAACTTTACGGTTTTTACTTTTTAATAACTGTTTATATATTTTTTTTTTCCTCATCAACTTTTTATTTTTCATTCAACTTTGGTCAGTCGGCGCTTTAATCTGGACGTGGTTTGTCAGGACCTCCACCAGCCGAAGCTAAGTAGTAACATTAACATGATGCCTTCTAATTGCAGTCGCTGTACTCATAATATACAGGAGAACGTTCGCCTTATGGCGAGGATAGCTGTGCTGCAAGCCCAGCTTCAGACGCAAACGTTAGGCAAGGGTAATTTCAGTGTAGGAAAGGATGAAACAGCGTCTGTGCCACCAGTAAGTACAGATAGTAGTATAAATCCCCTCGCACAGTCCCCACAGCCAGACAACTTTCTCATGGCTTCTGGAGGGAAATGCTGTAGGAATGCTTAAACGGTGTCGCTCATTCAGCCGACAGAAACGTTCAACCGGTTCTCCCCATTACGCAGCGAGTCGGGGTCAGAGGCCGAGCCTTCTCTGGTCTCTACTCCTCCCGTTACGGGGTCTGAGACGCCTAAGCCTCCCACCATTAGCTCTGACAATTTGAAAACAGTAGTAATTGGCGAATCCTTTACCCGCAGTATTAGACTTAAAACGAATCATCCAGCGATCATACACTGTTTACCAGGGGGCAGGGCTACCGACGTTAAGGCTAATCTGAAGATGGTGCTGGCTAAAGCTAAAACTGGTGAGTGTAGAGAGTATAGGGATATTGTTATCCACCTCGGCACCAACAATGTTAGGATGAAACAGTCAGAGGTCACCAAGCGCAACATAGCTTCAGCGTGTAAATCAGCTAGAAAGATGTGTCATCATCGAGTAATTGTCTTGCCCCCTCCCAGTTAGGGGGTGTGATGAGCTATACAGCAGAGTCTCACAACTCAATCGCTGGTTGAAAACTGTTTACCGCCCCTCCTGAAAGATAGAATTTGTAGATAATTGGCCCTCTTTCTGGGACTCACCCACAAACATGACCAAGCCTGGCCTGTTGAGGAGTGACGGACTCCATCCTAGCTGGAGGGGTGCTCTCATCTTATCTACGAACATAGACAGGGCTCTAACTCCCCTAGCTCCACAATGAAATAGGGTGCAGGTCAGGCAGCAGGATGTTAGCCAGCCAGCCAGTCAGTGTAGTCAGCTCAGCTATCCCCATTGAGACCGTGTCTGTGCCTCGACCTAGGCTGGGCAAAACTAAACATGGTGGTTGTCGCCTTAGCAATCTCACTGGAAAAAAGTACTCCTCCATTTCTGCCATTATTGAAAGAGATTGTGATACCTCACATCTCAAAATAGGGCTACTTAATGTTAGAACCCTCACTTCCAAGGCAGTTATACTCAATGTTCTACTGACACTGATCATAATCTTGATGTGATTGGCCTGACTGAAACATTATTTAAGCCTGATTAATTTACTGTGTTAAATGTGGCCTCACCTCCTGGTTACACTAGTGACCATATCCCCCGTGCATCCCGCAAAGGCGGAGGTGTTGCTAACTTTAACGATAACAAATTTCAATTTACCCCAAAAATATATATAACGTTTTCGTCTTTTGAGCTTCTAGTCATGAAATATATGCAGCCTACTCAATCACCTTGTGTAGCTACTGTTTACAGGCCTCCTGGGCCATATACAACGTTCCTCACTGAGTTACCTGAATTCCTATCGGACATTGTAGTCATAGCAGATAATATTCAAATTTTGGTGACTTCAATATTCACATGGAAAAGTCCACAGACCCACTACAAAAGGCTTTCGGAGCCATCATTGACTCAGTGGGTTTTGTCCAACATGTCTCCGGACCTACTCACTGCCACAGTCATACTCTGGACCTAGTTTTGTCCCATGGAATAAATGTTGTGGATCTTAATGTTTTTCCTCATAATCCTGGACTATCGGACCACCATTTAATTACGTTTGCAATCGCAACAAATAATCTGCTCAGACCCCAACCAAAGATCATCAAAAGTCGTGCTATAAATTCTCAGACAACCCAAAGATTCCTTGATGCCCTTCCATACTCCCTCTGCCTACCCAAGGACGTCAGAGGACAAAAATCAGTTAACCACCTAACTGAGGAATTCAATGTAACCTTGCGCAATACCCTAGATGCAGTCGCACCCCTAAAAACTAAAAACATTTGTCATAAGAAACTAGCTCCCTGGTATACAGAAAATACCCAAGCTCTGAAGCAAGCTTTCAGAAAATTGGAACGGAAATGGCGCCACACCAAACTGGAAGTCTTCCGACTAGCTTTGAAAGACAGTACCGTGCAGTATGGAAGAGCCCTCACTGCTGCTCGATCATCCTATTTTTTATTTTTTATTGAGGAAAATAAGAACAATCCCCCCAAAAATTGTGATACTGTCGCAAAGCTAACTAAAAAGCAGCATTCCCCAAGAGAGGATGGATTTCACTTCAGCAGTAATAAATTCATGAACTTCTTTGAGGAAAAGGGAGACACTCAAGTGTTTTAGTACTATATCTCTTGACACAATGATGAAAATAATCATGGCCTCTAAACCTTCAAGCTGCATACTGGACTCTATTCCAACTAAACTACTGAAAGAGCTGCTTCCTGTGCTTGGCCCTCCTATGTTGAACATAATAAACGGCTCTCTATCCACCGGATGTGTACCAAACTCATTAAAAGTGGTAGTAATAAAGCCTCTCTTGAAAAAGCCAAACCTTGACACAGATTTCTTTTTTTTTAACTATCGTCCTATATCGAATCTCCCATTCCTCTCAAAAATGTTTGAAAAAGCTTTTGCGCAGCAACTCACTGCCTTCCTGAAGACAAACAATGTATACGAAATGCTCAGTCTGGTTTTAGACCCCATCAGAGCACTGAGACTGCACTTATGAAGGTGGTAAATTACCTTTTAATGGCATCAGACCGAGATCTGTCCTCGTGCTCCTAGACCTTAGTGCTGCTTTTGATACCATCAATCACCACATTCTTTTGGAGAGATTGGAAACCCAAATTGGTCTACACGGACAAGTTCTGGCCTGGTTAAGATCTTATCTGTCGGAAAGATATCAGTTTATCTCTGTGGATGGTTTGTCCTCTGACAAATCAACTGTTATTGTCAGTGTTCCTCAAGGTTCTGTTTTAGGACCACTATTGTTTTCACTATATATTTTACATCTTGGGGATGTCATTCGAAAACATAATGTTAACTTTCACTGCTATGCGGATGACACACAGCTGTACATTTCGAGGAAACATGGTGAAGTCCCAAAATTGCCCTCGTGGAAGCCTGTGTTTCAGACATAAGGAAGTGGATGGCTGCAAACTTTCTACTTTTAAACTCGGACAAAACAGAGATGCTTGTTCTAGGTCCCAAGAAACAAAGAGATCTTCTGATGAATCTGACAAGTCATCCTGATGGTTGTTCAGTCGTCTCAAATAAAACTGAAGGACCTCGGCGTTACTCTGGACCCTGATCTCTCTTTTGACGAAAATAGCAATACTGTTTCAAGGACAGCTTTTTTCCATCTATGTACCATCGCAAAAATCTTACATTTTCTGTCCAAAAATGATGCAGAAAAATTCATCCATGCTTTTGCCACTTTTAGGTTAGACTACTGCAATGCTCTACTTTCCGTCTACCCGGATAATCACTAAATAAACTTCAGTTAGTGCTAAATACGGCTGCTAGAATCCTGACTAGAACCAAAAAATGTGACCATATTACTCCAGTGCTAGCCTACCTACACTGGCTTCCTGTTAAGGCAAGGGATGATTTCAAGGTTTTACTGCTAACCTACAAAGCATTACATGGGCTTGCTCCTACCTATCTTTCCGATTTGGTCCTGCCATACACACCTAGACGTACTCTACGGTCACAAGACGCAGGCCTCCTAATTGTCCTATAGAGCTCCATTTTTATGGAATGGTCTGCCTACCCATGTGAGAGACGCAGACTCGGTCTCAACCTTTAAGTCTTTATTGAAGACTAATCTCTTCAGTAGGTCCTATGATTGAGTGTAGTCTGGCCCAGGAGAGTGAAGGTGAACGGAAAGGCACTGGAGCAACGAATCGCCCTTGCTGTCTCTGCCTGGCCGGTTCCCCTCTCTCCACTGGGATTCTCTGCCTCTAACCCTATTAGAGGGGCTGAGTCACTGGCCTACTGGTGCTCTTCCATGCCGTCCCTAGGAGGGGTGCATCACTTGAGTGGGTTGAGTCACTGACGTGGTCTTCCTGTCTGGGTTGGGTTGTGCCTGTCTGGGTTGGGTTGTGCCATGGCGGAGATCTTTGTGGGCTACACTCGGGTTCCTTGTCTCCGGATGGTAAGTTGGTGGTTGAAGATATCCCTCTAGGGGTGTGGGGGCTGTGCTTTGGCGAAGTGGGTTGGGTTTCTGTACAGCACTTTGAGATATCAGCTGATGTAAGAAGGGCTATATAAATACTTTTGATTTGATGGCAGCAAATGACTAGAATGCGGATGATAAGTTTTGTATTTGTATTTATTATGGATCCCCATTAGCCAAGGCAGCAGCTACTCTTTCTGGAGTCGAGCAAAATTCAGGCAGTTTATACAATTTTAAAAACATTACAATACATTCACAGATTGTGTGCTCTCAGGCCCCTACTCCACCACTACCACATATATACAGTACAAAAACCATGTGTACATGTGTGTATGGTGCACATGTTATTGTGTGTGTGTGTGTGTGTGTGTGTGTGTGTGTGTGTGTGTGTGTGTGTGTGTTCTGAACCAATCGCAATTATCCTAAGTCCTTTTTTGTGGCACCTGACCACATGACTGAATAGTAGTCCAGGTGCGACAAAACTAGGGCCAGTGGGACCTGTCTTGTTGATAGTGCTGTCAAGAAGGTAGTGCAGCGCACTATCATGGACATACAACAGTACCCAAGATGGGGGGAAGTAGCAAAATGTTTCGACCATGACAGTTTACAAACCAGGGTAACTCCAGGCAGTTTAGTCACCTCAACTTGCTCAATTTCCACATGATTTATTACAAGATTTAGTTGAGGTTTAGGTTTTGGGAATGATTTGTCCCAAATACAATGCTTTTAGTTTTAGAAATATTTAGGACTAACTTATTCCTTGCCAGCCACTCTGAAACTAACTGAAGCTCTTTAAGTGTTGCAGTCATTTCAGTTGCTGTAGTAGCTGACATGTATAGCGTTGAGTTGTCTGCATACATAGACACTCTGGCTTTCCTCAAAGCCAGTGGCAATTCATTAGTAAAGATTGAAAATAGTAAATGGGCCTAGACAGATGCAGGGAATTGTTTCTAATCTAATCAGGGAATACCTGAATTATGTTGGAGAGGCTTCCATTAAAGAACCCACTCTGTGTTCTGTTAGACAGGTAAATCTTTATCCACAATATAGCAGGGGGTGTAAAGCCATACCACATACGTTTTTCCAGCAGTAGACTTTGATTGATATTGTCCAAAGTTTCACTGAAGTCTAACAAAACAGCCCCCTCAATCTTTTTCTCATCAATTTTTCTCAGCCAATCATCAGTCATTTGTGTAAGTGCTGTGCTTATCGAAAGTCTGTCTCTATATCCATGCTGACAGTTTACTAAGGGTTGGTAACAGGCTGATTGGTCAGCTATTTGAGCCATTAAAGAGGGATTTACTATACTTAGGTAGCGGAATGACTTTTGCTTCCCACCAAGCCTGGGGGCACACACATTCTAGTAGGCTTAAATATAAAATATGAGTGGCAATATCGTCCTCAGTAATTTTCCATCAAATTTGTCAGACCCCGGTGGCTTGTCATTGTTGATGAACAACAATTTTTTCACCTCTTCCACACTAACTTTAAAGAATAAAAAATTACAATGCTTGTATTTAAGAATTTGGTCAGATATGCTTGGATGCGTAGTGTCAGCATTTGTTGCTGGCATGTCATGCCTAAATTTGCTAATCTTGCCAATGAACAAATCATTAAAGTAGTTGGCAATATCAGTTGTTTTTGTGATGAATGAGCCATCTGATTCAATGAATGATGGAGCTGAGTTTGCCTTTTTTCACAGAATTTCATTTAAGGTGCTCCAAAGCTTTATACTATCATTATTTATTTCATGTATCTTTGTTTCAGTCACACCCTGATCTGTTTCACCTGTCTTTGAGCTTGTCTTCATCCCCTCCAGGTGTTGCCCATCTTCCCCAATATCCCCAGTGTATTTATACATGTGTTCTATGTTTGTCTGTTGTCAGTTCGTTTTGTTTCGTGAAACCTACCAGCGTTTGTCCCCTTGCCCCTGTCTGTTCTTGTTCCTCCCAGTTTTGACCTTTCTGCCTGCCCTGAACCTGCCTGCCAATCTATAGCTTGCCACACCTCTCTGGATTATTGATCTTTCTGCCTGCCCTGATCCTGAGACTGCCTGCCGTTCCGGACCAGTTGCACCCTTTCTGGATTACTGACCTCTGCCTGCCCTTGACCTGTCGTTTGCCTGCCTCTGTACTAGAAATAAACATTTGTTACTTCGACACTGTCTGCATCTGGGTCATACCCGAAACCTGATAGTTTCAAAGTGTAGTTTCTTCTTCTTTTTATTCAGTTTAGTCACATGATTTCTCAATTTGCAATACATTTGCTAATAGGTTGTGCAGCCAGACTTATTTGACATTCCTTTTGCCTCATCCTTCTCGTCCATAAAATTTTTCAATTCCTTATCAATCCACGGTTTTTTAACAGTTTTTACAGTCATTTTCTTAATGGGTGCATGCTTATTAGCAACTGGAATAAGCAATTTCATAAATGTGTCAAGTGCAGTGTCTGTTTGCTACACATTACACACCACGGACCAACAGATGTTCTTTACATCAATAACATAGGAATAACTACAAAACTTATCGTATGACCTCTTATGAACTCTCATTCCTGTGCTGTTTGTAACTACCCTGGTAGGTTGACTGATAACCTGAACCAGGTTGCAGGCACTGGTTACAGTTTGAAGCTTTTTCTTGAGTGGGCAGCTTGATGAAAGCCAGTCAATATTTAACTCACCCAGAAAATATACCTCTGTTGATATCACATACATTATCAAGCATTTTACACATGTTATCCAGATACTGACTGTTAGCACTTGGTGGTCTATAGCAGCTACCCACAAGAATGGGCTTTAGGTGAGGCAGTAAAGGTGATAGCAGCTTCCCACAAGAATGGGCTTTAGGTGAGGCAGATGAACCTGTAGCCAGTATTTAACATTATATTGTCTCTAAGCTTTACAGGAATGTGGTTCTTTATATATACCACAACACTGCCTCCTTTGGCATGTCTGTCTTTTCGGTAAATTTTAAAACCATATATTGCTACCACTGTATCATCAAAGGTGATGATGAACCTGTAGCCATATTACTTTAACAGTATTTGACATGAGATCCTCTCTAATCTTTACAGGAATGTGGTTCTGAATATATACAGCAACACCTCCACCATTGGCGTTTCTATATTTTCTGTAAATGTTATAACCTTGTATTGCTACCACTGTATCGTCAAAGGTATTATCTAAGTGAGTTTCAGAGATAGTCAGAATATGAATGACATCTGTTGCTAGCAAATTATTGATTTCATGACCCTTGTTTCTTAAGCTGCATATGTCAACATGGGCTATTTGGAGCACTTTTCTTCTGGGATGCTTACTTGATTTCATTGCTTTACTGGGAAGCTTAGCAGCAGTAGATGCGCTCATGTTCTTTATGTGGACTTCCTCCTAGGGCACAGAGATAGGCAGTTTAACAGTTTGGGATCGTTGGATTTATAAAGTTATGAATGTAATGTGTGTGTTGCTTGGTGGTATGAAGTGATTTCATGAAAATCAGCATCCCCTGCATTGTGCTAAAAAAAAGTGCCTTCACTTCATCTCCCTTTAGGATTTTTTTGACTTTCTTCAAAAGGCTGCTATGTGTGATTGTAGTCTCCTCCACCAAATGTGTGAGGTGTTTCTTAAGGCCCTGAATGATTCCCTGTTAAAATATAAATCTCAAATTATTAATAAATGTCCTATTATTCAATTCGCTCTATTGTAGTGAGTCTTTTCATTGTGTTGTCTGTACATTTCTGTCAGCCCCTGCCCTGCAAACCTGGTTAACATAAGAGTTATCCCAAGGTTTAGTGGGGGAATAGACACCACTGCGGAATATGACTGCTTGATTAATAAAGACATGCTGGACATTTCATGGTTGATTTGCATACGGCCACACATTCCTGATGAGGCCGACGCTGCTCGACGCCACACCTATACACGCTGAATCCCATTAATAATCCTAGGCAGGCATCCACACTTTGGAGTGTTTCCAAAACACCCACAGCTTCTAGACAGCTTCAGCATCTCCTTTGAACAAACATGCACCCATGAAGAGCAGGCACTGGCTGATAAGCAAGGCAATCCAGGGAGGATAACATCACACATTAAGACTCGAGATGTCTCACCCCCCAGTCCTTGTTTCTTATACTTGCTGATACAGATACCCCATCCACAAAGTAAAAGTGATACTTGCATTGGATACCATAGTGGATACCAGGTTAGCACCTGAGAATACTTCAATACTCTGAAGCATAATAAGAGCAGGAACTCACCACACAGGAGGTCAGAGGCGTAGGGTGAGTTGTGTGTCCTGAAAAGCTGCCAGTCAAAGTCATCCTCCTCCCCTTGGGTGAAGTCACACAGACTGGGCTCAGAATCCTCGTCAAAGGTGCAGCCTGCTGCTGAGGAGAGAGAGAAGGAGACATTAAGTGGGAGGTCACACATGATGAAGTAAATGTCATTCAATATCAAGGGATTAATGAATTATATTTTTTTATGGACTGCACATAATCACATTTCATTTGATTTCCTAGGATTGAAAGGAATCATAGATTTAGCCCAAGATGGACACACATTTCAGCCATTGCCACCATCAATCAGTAATTGCATCTTATTTGTATTTCACTTATGATAACATGAAGCTCCATAGAGAATAAAGGGATTGTTGCAGTAGGTGAGAACCCACCATCAATCCCCAACAACACCTGCCTTCACTTCAGAAATGTTCCACTATCAGTAGTTATTATTACAGTGTTGTTGTGTAGTGGCTCATTTGGGCTATATTTCACCACGATATCCCCTCTGATCCTCTTTCAATTACTGAGATGGGACAGATGCCAGACAACCAACCGGTATCCATTTCCCACTCCACCCAGACATCAATTAATAATAGCCAGCCGCAATGCAATCTGTACTCCACTCCAGCCCCTCTGACACTCTCACTCAGTAAACAAACTGAAAACTGATCATGAAAGTACAATTTAGTAAACTTAAATAAAATAATTAACAAACCCATTTGAAAAACGAACTATACTGAAACAATTATCTTTGACAAAAAATAATTTAAATAAAAACCATCATGAATTATGTTCAGCTTTTTTTTGTAATGGGGTTTTCAAGCTTCTGAATCTGGCAGGTCACATTGAGATTGGCTTTATAATTTCAAGGTAGACTCGACGAGATGATGTTGCCACGAACAGCACCGCAGATATTGGTTGGGCGCGTTTGAGTGGTAAGGCTAAAGCAACTGACTGTAGACGACAAGTTGGGGTAGGTGCATCTACTGAAAGTCAGACACTAATGTGGTTTTCCAACAGCAAGGCTCAGATCAACATGGCAGTGTTGCCATTGTTTATAATGTCTGAATATCAAATGTATTTGTATATATATGCACTGTACATATACAGTGCCTTCGGAAAGTATTCAATTTTGTTACGTTACAGCCTTATTCTAAAATGGATTAAAATAATAATAATCCACAGCAATCTACAAACAATATCCCATGATGGCAAAGAGAAAAACAGGTTTAGAAATGTTTGTAAAATGTATACAAAAAAAAACAAATATATTTTTTACACAAGTATTCAGACCCTTCGCTATGAGACTTTAAATTGAGCTCAGGTGCATCTTGTTTCCACTGATCATCCTTGAGATGTTTCTACAAATTGATTGGAGTTCACCTGTGGTAAATTCAATTGACTAAACATGATTTGGAAAGGCACCCACCTGTCTATATAAGGTTCCACTGTTGACAGTGCATGTCAGAGCAAAAACCAAGCTATCAGGATAAGGAAATTGTCCGTATATTGTCCGAGGTTCGAGACAGGATTGTGTCGAGGCACAGATCTCGGGAAGGTTATCAAAAAATGTCTGCAGCATTGAAGGTCCCCAAGAACACAGTGCCCTCTATCATTCTTAAATGTAAGAAGTTTGGAACCACCAAGACTCTTCCTAGAGCTGGCCGCTGAGCAATCTGGGGAGAAGGGCCTTGGTCAGGGAGGTGACCAAGAACAAGATAATCACTCTGACAGAGCTGTAGAGTTCCTCTGTGGAGATGGGAGAACCTTCCAGAAGGACAACCATCTCTGCAGCACTCCACCAATCAGGCCTTTATGGTAGAGTGCCCAGACGGGAGCCACTCCTCAGTAAAAGGCACATGAAAGCCCGCTTGGAGTTTGCCAAAAGGCAAACAAGATTCTCTGGGCTGATGAAACCAAGATTGAACTCTTTGGCCTGAATATCAAGCGTCACGTCTGGAGGAAACCTGGCACCATCCCTACGGTGAAGCATTGGGATGGCAGCATCATGCTGTGGGGATGTTATTCAGTGGCAGGGACTGGGAAATATGAGAAAAGTATAGAGAGAGATCCATGATGAAAACCTTCTCCAGAACGCGCAGAATCTCAGACTGGGGAAAAGGTTCTCCTTGCAAAAGGACAATGACCCTAAGCACACAGCCAAGACTACGCAGGCGTGGTTTCGGAACAAGTCTCTGAATGTCCTTGAGTGGCCCAACCAGAGCCCGGACATGAACCCAATCCAACATCTCTGGAGAGACCTGAAAATAGCTGTGCAGCAACGCTCCCTATCCAACCTGACAGAGCTTGAGAGGATCTGCAGAGAACAATGGGAGAAACTCTCCAAATACAGGTGTGCCAAGCTTGCAGCGTCATACTCATGATGACTCGATGCTGTAATCGCTGCCAAAGGTGCTTCAACAAAGTACTGAGAAAAGGGTCTGAATACTTATGTAAATGAAATATTTCAGTTTTTTTTATTTTAATGTATTTTAAGGTAGTGAGCRTAGGTTGATGAGGGAAAAAACTATTGAATCCATTTTTGAATAAAGCTGTAATGTAACAAAATGTGAAAAAAGACAAGGGGTCTGAATACTTTCCGGAGGCACTGTAAATCGCAGCTAATTGGTTCCTGTTTCATGTCTTTGATCACGTTCTCGTGAGTGAAACAAAACACTCTAATGATTGGTTGACAATAGAGCCTCCCACAATGCAGGTGATGGCTGCAGGAAGAGGTTGGGGAAGAGCAACTGCAAAAACTTGCAATTGACTGCCATCAATACTTCATGACCTTTGATCACAGGATTGTTGTAAAGTTCATGCAGTTGGCATGTAGGTGCAAATCAGACAATTTTCACCCTCAGAATGCGACACACTTTGAATGGCAAAAGTAATCTGCTTAAAATTGCCCATTGAGATACTCATCCCATTGAGATGAGCATGATGCAAGACTTTTCTCTCACACAGAAGTATCAGCGCATGTGCATGGGGTGCACTTCACACTGCTACAACGTGCACGCTACGGGACCACAACAATGGAACCAACGCTCCTGGTTGTTGCGGAAATTGACCCACTACTACTGTTTACTATGTGCATCTACGTCATCTCGCTGAGTCTACTTTTAAACCTTACCTAACCTATGACCTGACCGGGCGGTCTGTGCATATTTGTAAACAGCTGGTGGACGAAATCTAAGGAAGTCTCTAGATTTTGCTCGCCTGAAGTAGAGAAGATTGTGATAAATTGAAAGGCCACACTACTTGCCTAGAGAGTTCTCAGCTATACTTTTCKTGGCTGTTTATTTACCACCACAAACAGATGCTGGCACTAAGACCGCACTCAGTCAGTTGTATAACGAAATAAGCAAACAGGAAACCACTCACCCAGAGGCGGCGCTCTAAGTGGCCGGAGACTTTAATGCAGGGAAACTTAAATCAGTTCTATCAGTTCTAATTTCTATCAACATGTTAAATGTGCAACCAGAGGGAAAACATTTTTGAGATCACCTGTACTCCACACAAAGAGACGCGTTCAAAGCTTTCCCTCGCCATCCATTTGGTAAATCCACCCACAACTCTATCCTCCTGATTCCTGCTTAAAAGCAAAAATTAAAGCAGGAAGCACCAGTGACTCGGTCTATAAAAAAGTGGTCAGATGATGCAGATGCTAAACTACAGGACTGTTTTGCTATCACAGACTGAAACATGTTCCGGGATTCTTCCGATGACATTGAGAAGTACACCACATCAGTCACTGGCTTTATCAATAAGTGCATTGAGGACGTCATCCCCGCAGTCACTGTACGTATATACCCCGACCAGAAACCATGGATTACAGGCAACATTCGCACTGAGCTAAAGGGTAGAGCTGCCGCTTTCAAGGTGCGGGACTCTAACCCGGAAGCTTGCAAGAAATCCTGCTATGCCCTACGATGAACCATCAAACAGCAAAGCGTCAATACAGGGCTAAGATTGAATCATACTACACCGGCTCCGGCGCTCGTCAGATGTGGCAGGGATTGCAAACTATTACAGACTACAAAGGGAAGCACACCTGCGAGCTGCCCAGTGACATGAGCCTACCAGACGAGCTAAATCACTTCTATGCTCGCTTCGAGGCAAGCAACACTGAGGCATGCATGAGAGCATTAGGTGTTCTGGACGACTGTGTGATCATGCTCTCCGTAGCCGACGTGAGTAAGACCTTTAAACAGGTCAACATACACAAGGCTACGGGGCCAGACGGATTACCAGGACGTGTGCTCCGGGCATGTGCTGACCAACTGGCAGGTGTCTTCACTGACATTTTCAACATGTCCCTGATTGAGTCTGTAATACCAACATGTTTCAAGCAGACCACCATAGTCCCTGTGCCGAAGAACACAAAGGCAACCTGCCTAAATGACTACTGACCCGTAGCACTCACGTCCGTAGCCATGAAGTGCTTCAATAGCCTGGTAATGGCTCACATCAACACCATTATCCCAGAAACCCTAGACCCACTTCAATTTGCAAACCGCCCAAACAGATCCATAGATGATGCAATCTCTATTGCACTCCACACTGCCCTTTCCCACCTGGACAAAAGGAACACCTGTGAGAATGCTATTCATTGACCACAGCTCAGCGTTCAACACCATAGTACCCTCAAAGCTCATCAGTAAGCTAAGGAACCTGGGACTAAACACCTCCCTCTGCAACTGGATCCTGGACTTCCTGAAGGGCCGCCCCCAGGTGGTGAGGGTAGGTAGCAACACATCTGCCACGCTGATCCTCAACACTGGAGCTCCCCAAGGGTGCGTGCTCAGTCCCCTCCTGTACTCCCTGTTCACCCACGACTGCATGGCCAGGCATGACTACAACACCATCATTAAGTATGCAGACACAACAGTGGTAGGCCTGATCACCGACAACGACGAGATAGCCTATAGGGAGGAGGTCAGAGATCTGGCTGGGTGGTGCCAGAATAACAACCTATCCCTCAACGTAACCAAGACTAAGGAGATGATTGTGGACTACAGCAAAAGGAGCACCAACCACGTCCTCATTCTCATCGACGGGGCTGTAGTGGAACAGGTTGAGAGCTTCAAATTCCTTGGTGTCCACATCAACAACAAACTAGAATGGTTCAAACACACCAAGACAGTCGTGAAGAGAGCACGACAAAGCCTATTCCCACTCAGGAAACTGAAAAGATTTGGCATGGGTCCTGAGATCCTCAAAAGGTTCTACAGTTGCAACATCGACAGCCTCCTGACCGGTTGCATCACTGCCTGGTACGACAATTGCTCGGCCTCCGACCGCAAGGTACTTCAGAGGGTAGTGCGTACGGCCCAGTACATCACTGGGGCAAAGCTGCCTGCCATCCAGGACCTCTACATCAGGTGGTGTCAGAGGAAGGCCCTAAAAATTGTCCCCTGCCTTTGTAAAGAATTCCCCTTCCCATAAAACACAAACAAACTACAGTGCACATCCCCTAAGCACAGCCACATAAACACACACACTAATAAAGTTGGGGAGGGAGAGAGGGATGGAAACCAGGGGACTGTGATTATTATTGTACTGTAATACGTCACAACATGCTACATTCCACATACCAAAAAGCAAATATTTCCCAATTATATTTAATAGCCAGGGCTTTTAAGGCCCTTGGGCATAATTTGCTTCCGTCTTCTCTCGCAGCATCTGTTGCCATCTCACACATTAGCCCATCGTTTGGAAAATTACAGGCTAGAAGTGGGCAGCCACCGATTTCCCCAGCCGGAGTTGGAGCGCGACAGTGAGAGCCTAGAGACGCATCGGGGCTAATAATGGGGATGACCAGAACCAGACCCTCAAGGTCACCCTGCTGGTCCACTGCTTTATTAATGCTCATTCTGGACTCTAATCCACCATTAAGCAAATGGTTCAAATGTGACCGTTTTGCCATTAAGCAGCAGACGCACGGACTAAAGTCAGCTTCAATGCAATTTTACAGCTGATGAACAAGAGGACACCAAAACCATTACAGATCATTGGCAATTTTGTTGTCAGGAAGTTCAAATGTTACAGGCAATCATAAAAAAAATTGGTTTGGTCTACTAACTAGATGGTTCATTCCAAGCCTGTAAGAACAGATAGGAGACGTACTGTGGACTTAAGGAATTCCATATTAAGCTTACGTGCTGAAAGTCTGCCAGACGATTTATTCAGTGGAGCGCAAACACACAGGAGTCAGCCTTGCTCACCTCCTCCAACCTCCATTACATTTCGGTGATAATATGCTAAAACTGGAAACTCTATAGCATTGTGATTGGTAGCAGAGAGTAGTCGCAGCCCAGCCAGAGAACCAACAGAGTAATGAATGTTGAGTTGGGCTAGGTTTCTCCTCTTCTTCACCCCGGGGAGCTGATTTATGGCCCATGCTAAGCCATTACCGAAGGGATCCACATGGTGAGGGCCAGAGGTTAATTGTCCTGCACAGGGATCTATTTCTAATAGAACAGCCAAAGATATGGGACCTGACACATCCAAACGCTGCCAGCATGCTGATTTCTCCCTACAGGGACCCATCGGGCGAGAGCTGGAGCATCAGGACTGGAGTGTCTTCTTTTCTGCTCTGACTGGTCTATATAGTGTATGGCCCAGCCCGGCCTTCACATTTCAATTCTGCCCTCTCTCTCTCTCTCTCTCTCTCCTGCCCTCCCTCCCTCCATGACAGTGTCTCTATCCTGCTAAGTAATTACATTATAATTTGGCATCAGGCACAGCGTGAATCTAAATACCATGTTTGAGACAGTGCCAAGGTTAAAAAGATAAGTTTTAAAGTGCATTTTCTTCAAATTCTATATATTTTGCCATGTCTAATGTGTATGCATGTGATATTTGAGTGACTCAAACATTATTTCAAAATCTATGGGCTAAAAAACCTAGCTGACATGGGCTAGTTGATCTGTCCATTTCTGACAAGTTATAAATAGTTCTCTAAGGTATGCAATGACTGAGGAATACTGATGATGCATTACACAATTCCGAAATGTCACCTTGTGTAATTTACTATTACAACTTTCAAGAGTAAGTTGAAAGCCGGACTGAGTTCTTAAAAAACAAATAAACTGTGCGCCCCACCGTTTGGTAACCACTGCCCTAGAAAAACTAAATGACCCTTCTAAACTTCAAATGAAATGGAACACATTACTGTACACTTTCTGTTTTTGTATCTTAAAATTATTACCTGCTCAAATATGCTCAGAACTAGTCTTCTGTGTAAGTTATAATACTTCACCACCTATTTATAAGAGAATACATTAACCTGCATCCCCTTTATGAAAAGACGACCTCTTCAGCTTCCCAGTAATCATAATAACTTCACAAATTCACTGGTACTTTTGCAATGACTCTCAGGGTATTACCAAAGAAAAGAGCAAGGTGCAAACAGAATAGAAAGTTGTCAGAAGCTGACAAGGATACAATGTCACTGAATAAAAATGTCATAGGGGGGCAATTTGTTCAACAATTTGCCCCCCAATTTCATATGTCTTTGCTAATCTGTTTTGTGGCATCCCTCCTTTACCACATAATGAGGTGTTTGCTATGCACAGTGGGCATTGTTAGTGAATCTCTGATCATCCTCTCTATTTACATATGCTGTATTCAGGGTGTAGCATGTCTTCGCTCATTTAAGGGGACAGACACTTTCCACTTGGATAAAGTCTTGGAGAAAATGCTGCTTATGTTATATAAAACAAACCAAGTGCCAAAGCAGATCCTAACATCAACACCACCACCACCCAATTATACACACATATACACACACACATGCACGCACACACAAATCCGCACACAAAGCCCAAACAAAATTCATATGCAACTTTAACCAATTCACAAACTTTTGCTCAGCCTTCATGCCCCTCTCATCTCTCATCACACGCCCTCAGTTATAACTAGTTCACAGGTGCTACGGGTAATGAATCCCCACCGATTAAAATAAATGCTGGTGTCACCAAGCCACCTGGGAAACAAATACAATGAGGATTTGCTACCTAGCTGTCCACACGATTAAAACCTGAGCACACATCTGAGAGACCTGTGGAGACATTCCATACATGTTATTTTCCCAGTCCTTCCTGGTCAGATCAGATGGTCAGGAAAAAACAATGTCCCTACTCATTTATTTTTATTTAACCTTTAAGTCTCAATGAGGTCAAAATACCTATTTTTATCTCTCATACCTTCTTCACTGTTACGTTGATAGGGACACTTACCCATGCATACATCTTAACACTATATGGGGTCCATATAGCTGGATCCAGATATTGTCTATTGTGTAACACCAGAGGCAGTTACAGGAGGATAGTGGTTGGCAAGGTTGCTGGTCTAATTTGCCTTGCAGAGAGTGCGGTCCCCCGTGCATCACCCATTGACAGGTGTATTTATTCTCAGTATAGGAGCTCTCCCTGATTTATCAAACAGATAAAATAATCTCCTTGCATCTTACATAAAATAGAGTATCCATATTATTTAGCTATTTACACATCCATCCCCGCTGCATACAACATTAAATAATGTATCTGGCTCCCCGGGCATTAATAATTCAGTCTAACCTCATAAGGAGGATGGGGAATTCTCAGGCTGCTCCACTGCACTCATTCTTTGTCACTGAGTTGAATAGTATACACTGAGTGTACAATACATTAGGAACACCTGGTTTTTCCATGACAGAGACTGCCCAGGTGAATCCAGGTGAAAGCTATGATCAATTATTTTCTGTCACTTGTTAAATCCACTTCAAATCAGTATAGATGAAGGTTAGAAAGGTTAAAGAAGGAYTTTTAAGCCTTGAGACAATTGAGACATTGATTGTGTATGTGTGCCATTCAGATCGTGAATGGGCAAAACAAAAGATTAAAGTACCTTTGAACAGGGTATGGTAGTATGTGCACCAGTTTGAGTATGTCAAGAACTGCAAAGCTGCTGGGTTTTTCACGCTCAACAGTTTCACATGTGTATCAAGAATGGTTCAAAAGGACATCCAGCCAACTGTGGGACTCATTGGAGTCAACATGAAAGACATTCCCCAACGAATTTAGGCTGGGGGGGTGCCCATATTAGGAAAGTGTTCTTAATGTTTGGTACACTCAGTGTAGAGTCATATTGAAAGCTAATGTGGTTAGTTGTGCGGTGGCTTATTTCTGCTTTACCAAATGAGAAGAGTTACAAACTTCACACACCAGTCAGAGTTTTACTTAAACTACATCTTCAATAATAAGAGCTTTGCAATAGCATTTGACTTTCAATGCTGCACCATTTCTAATGAACCATTGGAAGTGACAACAGAAAAGTACAAAGATATTTTATAGCCAAGATTACACCCCTCTCAACTTACATGACGAACCACAGATCTTAGGAACAGTTCACAAAGGGATATTATAATTGAGAAAGAGGAGTATCCCATAGCCAGATAGCATTCGCTATAAATTATCGTTCAGTTTGGTCCCTAAGACTGTCACGTTCTGACCTAAGTTTCTTTTTATGTCTTTGTGTTAGGTTGGTCAGGGCGTGAGTTTGGGTGGGTAGTCTATGTTCTGTTTTCTATGTTGTTGTATTTCTATGTCTGGCCTGATATGGTTCTCAATCAGAGCCAGCTGTTGATTGTTGTCTCTGATTGAGAATCATATTTAGGTAGCCTGTTTTCCCACTATGGGTTGTGGGTGTTTATTTTCTGTCTAGTGTCTGTTCACCTTACAGAACTGTTTCGTTTTTCTTATCGTTGTTATTTTGTGTAGTGTTCAGTTTGAAATTAAAATATGACGAACACTTACCACGCTGCATTTTGGTCCTCCTCTCCTTCCACCAACGAGAATCGTTACAAAGACAAGGTTCTAATCCCGTGCCTGGTACTTCATAGCACAAAAACATTACCTCATGTTATCTGGAATGCTCTTTAGGTTTTATCTCCCAAAGACATCGTAAATCTCCTCTGTCAGTACTATCTCATAGAGGCCCATCCTCAGTGGAACACACACACAATAGATAACAGAATACTCTATTCTGTCGAATAAAACAACCATTATAATACAATACAAGCATTATAACATAATTTTGCAATTTTCCACGACAGGTGACCGGTGCTGCTGTGAGGTCTCTGAGGCCATTTGCTTTTACATTAAATAAAACATTTAACAGTTTAAAGACAACTCCAATCATCCTCAGTCCCTGAAGGTTTGTGATACACTCATACGTATGACAGCCATTATATTTAACCTCACAATGAAGTGTTTACCATTTCCTTTTCAGGACAACCAGGGCTACAAGAAGAATGCCAAACAATCAGACATAAACAGTTGCAAAAATCAACAAAAAAATATGGTTCCGCCAAAGCAAAAACCTAATAAAAATGTTTTTATATAAATGCTATAAGTACAGAAATGGTTTGCTCACTGGAAAATGAATCTCCAACTAGTCAGTGACAATTGTGCGGAGTTCAGAGTTTGTGACAGCAATTATGTGAGCCTATTACAGTATTATAGGATTTCTGTAGAAGGGGTTCTTCTTCATAGAAGATCATAATAGTAGAAGAACCCCTTCTTTGTCCGCTTTCATCGACGCGGCCGGCTACCAAGGATAGTGGGCTCTCCTTCTCCGTGGCCGACGTGAGTGTTAACTTCTTATGGATGAGGGGCAGTATTGAGTAGCTTGGATGAATAAGGTGCCCAGAGTAAACTGCCTGCTACTCAGGCCCAGAAGCTAAGATATGCATATTATTAGTAGATTTGGATAGAAAACACTCTGAACACTGTAAAAAAATCCAACCAGGAAGTGGGAAATCTGAGGTTTGTAGAGTTTCAAGTCTTTGCCTATCAATCTACAGTGGAAATTTGGTCCGATTGCACTTCCTAATGCTTCCACTAGATGTCAACAGTCTTTAGAACCCTGTTTCAGGCTTCTACTGTGAAGGGGGAGAGAATAAGAGCTGTTTCAATTAGGTGTCTGGCAGAATGCCATGAGCTCAGTCAGGCGTGCGTCCGTGAGAGCTAGCTGCGTTCCTTTTCCTTTCTAAAGACAAAGGAATTGTCCGGTTGAAACATTATTGAAGATTTATCAATCCTAAAGATTGATTCTATACATCGTTTGACATGTTTCTACGAACTGTAATATAACTTCTTAGACTTTTCGTCTGGACAAAGTGTGCCTGCGCATCATGAATTTGGATTTGTGAACTAAACGCGCGAACAAAAAGTTGGGTATTTTGACAAATTATGGACTTTATTGAACAAAACAAACATTTATTGTGGAACTGGGTCCCCAAAAGAGGGCGTACTCAGCCCCCTCCTGCACTCCCTGTTCACCCATGACTGCGTGGCCAAGCACGCCTCCAACTCAATCATCAAGTTTGCAAACGACACAACATTAGCAGGCTTGATTACCAACAATTACAATACAGCCTACAGGTAGGAGGTGAGTGCTCTGGGAGTGTGGTGCCAGGAAAATAAACTCTCACTCAATGTCAACAAATCAAAGGAGATGATCGTGGACTTCAGGAAACAGCAGAGGGAGCACCCCCCTATCCACATCGATGGGACCGCAGTGGAGAAGGTGGAAAGCTTCAAGTTCCTCGGCATACACATCACTGACAAACTGAAATGGTCCACCCACACAGACAGTGTGGTGAAGAAGGCGCAACAGCACCTCTTCAACCTCAGGAGGCTGAAGAAATTGGCTTGGCACCTAAAACCCTCAAACTTTTACAATTGAAAGTATCCTATTGTGCTGTATCACCGCTTGGTACGGAAACTGCACCACTCTCAACCACAGGGCTCTCCAGAAGGTGGTGCGGTCTGCACAACACATCAAAACTATCTGCCCTCCAGGACACCTACAGCTCGTGATATCACAGGAAGGCCAAAAATCTCATCAAGTACAACAACCACCCAAGCCACTGTCTGTTCACCCTGCTATCATCCAGAAGGCGAGGTCAGTGCAGTTGCATCAACGCTGGGACCGAGAGACTGAAAATCAGCTTCCATCTCAAGGCCATCAGACTGTTAAATAGCCATTACTTAGAGGCTATTCTAGCACATAGACTTGAAATCACTGGCCACTTTAATAAATGGAACACTAGTCACTTTAATAATGTTTAAATATATTGCTTTACTCATCTCATATGTGCATTACTCATCTCATATGTATAAAGTGTATAAAGTATAAAGTGTATAAAGCTGGAAGTGGTGTTGGAGGGCCAGTAGGAGGCACTCTTTCCTCTGGTCTAAACAAAGATCCCAATGCCCCAGGGCAGTGATTGGGGACACTGCTCTGTGTAGGGTGCCGTCTTTCGGATGGGACGTTAAACGGGTGTCCTGACTCTCTGAGGTCATTAAAGATCCCATGGCACTTATCGTAAGAGTAGGGGTGTTAACCCCGGTGTCCTGGCTAAATTCCCAATCTGGCCCTCAACCATCACGGTCACCTAATAATCCCCAGTTTACAATTGGCTCATTCATCCCCCTCCTCTCCCCTGTAACTATTCCCCAGGTCGTTGCTGCAAATGAGAACGTGTTCTCAGTCAACTTACCTGGTAAAATAACGGTAAAATAAAATAAAAAAATATATACACTGTATTCTATACTATTCTCCTGTATCTTAGTCTATGCCGCTATGACATTGCTTGTCCATATATTTATATATTCTTAATTACATTCCATTACTTAGATGTGTGTATTGGGTATACAGTTGAAGTTGGAAGTTTACATACACTTAGGTTGGAGTCATTAAAACTAATTTTTTAACCACTTCACAAATTTCTTGTTAACAAACTATAGTTTTGGCAAGTTGGTTAGGACATCTACTTTGTGCATGACACAAGTCATTTTTCCAACAATTGTTTACAGACAGATTATTTCACTTAGAATTCACTGTATCACAATTCAAGTGGGTCAAAAGTTTACATACACTAAATTGACTGTGCCTTTAAATAGCTTGGAAAATTCCAGAAAATGATGTCATGGCTTTAGAAGCTTCTGATAGGCTAATTGACATCATTTGAGTCAATTGGAGGTGTACATGTGGTTTTATTTCAAGGCCTACCTTCAAACTCAGTGCCTCTTTGCTTGACATCATGGGAAAATCAAAAGAAATCAGCCAAGACCTCAGAAACAATAGTGTAGACTTACACAAGTCTGGTTCATCCTTGGGAGCAAATTCATCTGTACAAACCATAGTACGCAATTATAAACACCATGGGACCACACAGCCGTCATACCGCTCAGGAAGGAGACGCGTTCTGTCTCCTAGAGATGAGCGTACTTTGGTGCGAGAAGTGCAAATCAATCCCAGAACAACAGCAAAGGACCTTGTGAAGATGCTGGAGGAAACAGGTACAAAAGTATATTTATCCACAGTAAAAACAAGTCCTATATCGACATAACCTGAAAGGCCGCTCAGCAAGGTAGAAGCCACTGCTCCAAAACCGTCATAAAAAAAGCCAGACTATGGTTAGCAACTGCACATGGGGACAAAGATCGCACTTTTTGGAGAAATGTCCTTTGGTCTGATGAAACAAAAATAGAACTGTTTGGCTATAATGACCATCGTTATGTTTGGAGGAAAAAAGGGGAGGCTTGCAAGCCGAAGAACACAATCCCAAATGTGAAGCACGGGGGTGGCAGCATCATGTTGTGGGGGTGCTTTGCTGCAGGAAAATGATGTGTATATACTGAAGCACATCTCAAGACATCAGTCAGGAAGTTAAAGCTTGGTCGCAAATGGCTCTTCCAAATGACCCCAAGCATACTTGCAAAATGGCTTAAGGACAACAAAGTCAAGCAATTGGAATGGCCATCACAAAGCCCTGACCTCAATCCCATAAACAATTTGTGGGCAGAAGTGAAAAAGCGTGTGCGAGCAAGGAGGCCTACAAACCTGACTCAGTTACACCAGCTCTGTCAGGAGGAATGGGCCAAAATTCACCCAACTTATTGTGGGAAGCTTGTGGAAGTCTACCCGAAACGGTTGACCCAAGTTAAACAATTTAAAGGCAATGCTACCAAATACTAATTGAGTGTACAGTATGTAAGCTTCTGACCCACTGGGAATTGGATGAAAGAAATAAAAGCTTAAATAAATCATTCACTCTACTATTATTCTGACATTTCACATTCTGAAAATAAAGTGGTGATCCTAACTGGCCTAAGACAGGGAATTGGTACTTGTTTAAATGTCAGGAATTGTGAAAAACTGAGTTTAAATGTATTTGGCTAGGGTGTATGTAAACTTCCAACTTCAACTGTATGTTGTGAAATTGTTAGATATTACTTGTTAGACATTACTGCACCGTTGGAGCTAGAAACACAAGCATTTAGCTACACCCGGAATAACATCTGCTAAACACGTGTATGTGACCAATTTGATTTGATTTGACTTTGAATGACTCGTGTAGATTGTGAGCGTCATAGAACAAAACATAGCTTTTAATAGTTTGAAGCTCAAACCCTTCGGACTCTACAGATGTTATTATCCACCCTTGTCTTACAAACATCGCTCTAGCTCAGCCCCAATTAATCACACAGACTAATGGTTGGTATATGGTAGAACCCTGTAGCTCAAACACTGTCTTTAAAAGGGGTTAGAAGTCAAAAACTCATTGGGTTAATACCAGTTGTTTCTGCTATTATCATGATAGATAAAATGGAAATGGGGTGAAAAAAACATACAGGAAGCTTGGTTTCTCCTCTCAAAATGTGGACTTCAAATGAGGAGCGCATCAAATATTCCACCTCCTTCTTCTTGTAAGGGGGGAATGAAGGGAGGGAAGAAGGGAGGTAAGTGGGGGAGGGTAGAGGAAATCTCAGTTAACACCACTGATGAGTTACTTTTAATTATCCCATTTCCTCCCCATCCTTTTCAAGTAGGTCTATTTTTAGTTGATGTGAAGGGTTGTTTTTTTCTCCAGAGGCTCCAATTGCTATGCTGCCTCTCCTCATCATCCCTGCATGCCGTCAATTTCCAATTTGAGGAGACACTTTGCATCTCTCTAGATCCAGAGGAGATAAGAACAGAGTTATGAGTGGATCCTGACAGCAAAGTCAATCTTAAGGAGCATAAAACAAATCAGTGTAATTAGCAAGATGAGATGGGTGTTGCCTCGCATGGGCTCCAACACCTGCTTGCTTTTTTTGTCACATACTGTATTTTTATGCTGAAGTTTTCTTTGGAGTGGAGAACGATACCGGACACCTGCAAAGGCTATTTGAAAAGCTAATTTGCTAATTTATATGCAGAGGAAGGTGTTGGGCACCCACAGTGACAGGAGACTGCATATTAGGACCTGAGGCTGAGACTCGTGCTGGGAAGGGAAGGACCCCAGGAGGAAGGTGTAACTGACAGTTAGACTTACAGGTTATGTCGTTGTTTTTTGTTTGAATTGTTTACGTGTTCGCTGTGCGGGGGAAATGATAAGACAAGTGGAACTACGTAGCTAATAACTGTTGTAACGGGGATCCTTATTGTAGCAACACACTTTTGGAGGGAAGGCAATCCTGCGCTGTGTTAGCTAAGTTTTCATGTCATCGGGTGTAGTTCGTAAACGTTGAAGCATGTATGTTAGGATGGTAAAGTTATAATAATTAAGAATGAAGTGTGAATTCATGCCAGGAATAATAAGTGTGAAGTTTGATTTCCTCCCTTCTGTAATAAGCAGCTAATGAGGTATTTTTCCTTTATTCATGTGTTTAATCTGATACTGTTATAGCGCCGGCAAAACTGTTTATGTATGTAAGCACTTCAGAGTTATACCAAGCTAATAAGTCACTCGTAAGATAAGGAGGTTGTAAGAGTGTGCTTAACTGTATTTTCATGTACTTTATAGTTCTCATGGAAGGTGATAATTCTGACTAAATCTACAGAATAAAGCCGCCAGTTACAATCAAGGAACGGTTGTGCTCGTGGTTACTGGAGGGAGTTACAGAAGGCCTATCAATGCCTGGCTAAAATGTATGTCTGGCAGCTGTTCCTGGAAGCCAGAGAGAAATACAACTGGAGCGGAGCGACTCTTAGAATACTAAGAGCAGGGACACAAGGTTGAGAACACTGTAGCATGTCCAATACCCATTGTAGCCCTAGCTCTTTCCTCTTTTGATGTTGCCCATCTGCAGGTGGTCAGTGGTCCGCTAATGTTGTTCGCAAGAGATGACATCAACAGTGAGGGAAAGACTAGAAGAAGTTGAATAGAGCATCATAAAACTTACTGGACATGCCACCAAGCCTGCATGCGTCATAGCAGTGGCACTCGAATCACTTAAGCAACATGACAGAAGACAAGTAATAGGGGTATATAACAGAATATCTACCCCTAGCATTTATTCTCGCTAGACTGACGCATATGCGTCAGAAGGACTTTGGGCAGTTTTTACATACAGCTGGGTGTCATCAGCTGTAACGGCAGCCTTCCCTCTCTTCACGAGAAGAGGCTTCTTATGGTAAGCAGGGGGAGTTGGCTCAAGTCTCCTACTTGACCCAGCTACACCCCCCTTTAGCCTCCCCCAAGACATTTTTGGGGGAGCCTCTCGGCCTTCCAGCCGCTCTGCCTTGCTAGCGCCTCATAATGCCGCCTCTCTACTTTTGCTGCCTCCAGCTCTGCTTTGGGGCGGCGACATTCCTCTGGCTCTGCCCAGGGTCCTTTTCCGTCCAGCTCGTCCTCCCATGTCCATTCCTGAACTCGCTGCTGCTGCTGCTGCTGCTGCCCGTAGCCACGCTGCTTGGTCCGAGTTTGGTGGGTGGTTCTGTAACGGCAGCCTTCCCTCTCTTCACGAGAAGAGAGGGTGTAACAGGGATCGGACCAACACGCAGCGTAGCCATTGCTCAACATTTTTAATAAAACTAAACTGTGAACACTTACAACGATACAAAATAACAAAATGTGGCAAACCGATACAGTCCTAGCTGGTGCAGAGAAAACACAAAGACAGGAAACAACCACCCACCATCCCCAACACAAAACAAGCCACCTAAATATGATTCCCAATCAGAGACAACACAAAACACCTGCCTCTAATTGGGAACCATATTAGGCCAAACATAGAAACAGACAAACTAGACACACAACATAGAATGCCCACCCAGCTCACGTCCTGACCAACACTAAAACAAGCAAAACACACAAGAACTATGGTCAGAACGTGACATCAGCATAGCAGTGGAATGAGATTCCATGCACTCAAACACCCCCAGAAATGGGGGAGGCTTGGGTAAGTTGCTGTTGCGGGTGCCGGGCAGTTGACCGGGGTTATGTTAGCCAGGTGGAAAGCATGGCCAGCCTTAGAAAAATGCTTATTATAACCCGGTGTGGTCGAGCCTCACTAGCCAGATGAAGCTAGCCTGTTATGGCTGCAGGGAAAGTATTGAGTAGCCAGATAAAAGGTGCCCATTTCAAACGGCCTCGTACTCAATTCTTGCTCGTACAATATGCATATTATTATTACTATTGGATAGAAAACAATCTCTAGTTTCTAAAACCGTTTGAATTTTTTCTCTGAGTGGAACAGAAGTCATTTGGCAGCACTTTCCCTGACCAGGAAGTAGAATGTCAGAAATCTATGCTCTCTTCAACGTTCTGCCTATACATGGTCATGATACGTAGGACCCTACGTACACTTCATACGCCTTCCTCTGGGTGTCAAGAGGATGTGAGAGAAGAAATTTTGTGTTCATCTTGTTCTGAGGTGGAATAAAAGCTATTTCTTTGACGTGACCGTCCACTTCCGGAACTCTGAAGCGCGCGACTTGGAAGTGAGATTGCGTTCTGTTTTGCTGCAGTTTCGGACGACAACTATCTCCGGCTCGGATTTTATTTGATAAATGTGACCATATCATCGTAATGTATGTTTTTTCAATATAGTTTAATCAGATTATTTGAATTTTTTCGGGAGTTTTGCCGTGTTCCGTTCTCTGACTTTTTTTACGTTGGAGAGATCCGTGCCACTCGACTAGTACCCATGCTAAATGAAGAGGGAAAGTTGCCATTCTGAATCCAAACAACGACTCATCTGGACAAAGGACACCTTGATCAACATTCTGATGAAAGATCAGCAAAAGTAAGACCCAATTTATGATGTTATTTCATATATCTGTCGTGCATGTGAACTGGTCGTGGGCGCCCAAGTGTTTCTGGCTATTGTGGCTATGCTAATATAGCGCTACATTTTGTTTTCGCTGTAAAACATTTAATAAATCGGAAATATTGTCTGGAATCACAAGATGCCTGTCTTTCAATTGCTGCACAGTATGTATTTTTCAGAAATGTTTTATGATGAGTAATTAGGTATTTGACGTTGGTGTCTGTAAATGTTATGGCTGCTTTCGGTGCAATTTCTGATTGTAGCTGAAATGTAATTTATGATTTATACCTGAAATATGCACATTTTTCTAAAAAAACATATCCTATACAATAAATATGTTATCAGACTGTCATCTTATGAAGTTGTTTCTTGGTTAGTGGCTATATATATCTTTATTTGGTCGAATTTGTGATAGCTATTGATGGAGTAAAAAACTGATGGAGTAACAAAAGTGGTGTCTTTTGCTAACGTGGTTAGCTAATAGATTTACATATTTTGTCTTCCCTGTAAAACATTTTAAAAATCGGACATGTTGTTTTGATTCACAAGATGTGTACCTTTCATATGCTGTATTGGACTTGTTAATGTGTGAAAGTTAAATATTTAAAAAAAAATAGATTTTGAATTTCGCGCCCTGCACTTGAGCTGGATGTTGTCATAGGTGTACCGGTGTCGGGCTGCAGCCATAACAGGCTAGCTGGCTGCTTATAACGTTAGCTTTGGGCAACAGGGTTAGTTGCTGACTAGCTATTTATTTTCATGAACTGAAGTTCAATTATTTCAATAGGCGAACAACACGTGSCAACCTAGCTAATACTTTCTCACAACGATTCCTAAATCATTGCTAACAATAATGAAAATGACTGCAGGTTCTATTGGTCATTGTTTTCAGGCTGGTTGTATTGGTGCTAGCTAGGTACCAAGCTAAAGCTAGCTACCCCAGAAGTTGCGGTTGAACAAATGATGCTTTAATACCAAAGCAGTATTGTAAACACATCAATCATGGCCGGTGTTTGCTTGATTGCAGACTTTTTTGTACAGCTTTGACAGGGCTACTGTATCTTTTTTGACACGCAAAGACCCAAATGGTGTTCCATAGTATGTATGTCATGAAGTTAATAGCAGTGACGCTATTACAGTGTAACTCAGGTAGGGCAACATCAAAAAAATAGCGCACTCTGTAGTGTGTACCGGTGCTCGACCAGCCGGCGAAAGCCAACATCACCCGCGACAGAGAATGATTGATTGTCAAGGGCAATGAATTCCATTATCTTGGCATTAATTGATTTCACCTTTGAATTGTCCCGCTGAAAACGTGTTATTCTTTCAAATGACTGCTCGATTCACACAGCAGACATTGTGGGCTAGTTCAGGAATGCTGTGTTGCATGTATAGTGCAAAATTTTACGTGGCGTCATTACGTTATATAGGTACCTACGTTACAGTGGGGAGAACAAGTATTTGATACACTGACAATTTTGCAGGTTTTCCTACTTACAAAGCATGTAGAGGTCTGTAATTTTTATCATAGGTACACTTCAACTGTGAGAGACGGAATCTAAAACAAAAATCCAGAAAATCACATTGTATGATTTTTAAGTAATTAATTT